>NC_056739.1:555488323-555495823 GCF_019279795.1 Protopterus annectens | reverse complement strand
AGAGGTTATAATCTGCTTTGGGGAAATTTTTTAGTTAGTTTCTGCTGGGTGGGGGGGTTAGGTGTGATAGTTACTTGGAATGAGACCACTTTGTGGTCAGATCTCACCAGGGAGGACCTCACAGTAGGGGTGCTACAGTAGTCCCCCATATTGGTAAGCACCAGATCCAGGATGTTGGCACCCCTTGTGGGGGTGTCAACCAGATGGAACAGGGCATTGGGTTAATGAAGACGAGGAACCTTTGGTCAAGTGAGTTTGAGCATGAGTAATTTACCCAGTCAATGGATGGGTAGTAAAAGTTGCCCAAAACCGTGGTGTTTGGATGTATCTTGATAGACTCATGTAGATCCAAATAGGCAGAGTGGGTGTACTGATTCATGGAGAGGGTCCTGTAGCTTGCAGTGACTTAAATAGGTGTCCTACCATGATTGCAGCTGGGGTGTCTCCAGGGAGTCATACTGTTTAACCAATCTGGAGGTGATTTATCTTTAATGAATATTGATACTCCACCTCCTTTAGTTTTCACTCCTTCAGTTTAAGGTCTGAACGCATAGAAGGAGGTATAACTTGGTATGGCTGGGGTGCTGTCCACATCCTTGAATCAGATCTCCATGACTGCACAAATGTCTGTGTCTTGTATCGTATATGCATGAGTATATCTACATGAGTATGCATGTATATGTACATGTATAACTACATGAGTATACACGGATATGTATGTGTATACCTACATGAGTATGCATGTATATGTATGTGTCCACCTACATGAGTATGCATGTATATGTACGCATATCTATGTATGTGTACATCTATATGGGCATGCATATATATGTACATATGTATATACCTGTGTGAGTATGCATGTATATGTATGAGTATACCTACATGAGCATGCATATATGTATATGTACGAGTATACCTACATGAGTATTCATGTATATGTACAAGTATACCTATATGAGAAGGCATACATATATAAGTATGTATGCATATATATGTACATATGTGTATACCTGTAAAAGCATGTATGCATATGTACGTTTATGCCTATATAAGTATGTACGTATGTGTAAAAAATATGAGTATGCTTGTATATGTGCATATGTATATAGCAATATGAGTATGCGTTTATATGTATCTATGTTTGTTCCTATATGAGTATGAGTGTATATGAGTATGAGTGTATATGTACAATTGTATACATCTATATGAGTATGCATGTATTTATGTACACATGTATACACCTATATGAGTATGTGAATATATGTTTCTATCTACTTAAGTATGGGTGTATATGTATGTATCTACTTATGCGAGTATGCATGTATATGTTCATATATACCCATGTGAATATGCGTATAAATGTACATATTTATATACCTATGTGTGTATATGTACATATAAACCTATATGAGTATGCATATATGTGTACATATCTACCTATATGAGTTTGTGTGTATATGTACATATATACCTGTATGGGTGAATATCTACGTATGTATCTGCCTTTATGAGTATACGAATATATGTTCATATGTATGTACCTATCTATATGAGTATGTGTGTATATTTACATATATACCTATGCAAATATATGTTCATATATACCTATATGACTATGGGTGTATGTGCAGGTATCTACCCAAATGAGTATGGTGCATACGTATGTATCTACCTATATGAGTATATGTGTATGTACATATCTACTTACCTATATGAGTATGCGTGTATATGTACGTATGTATATTCCTATATGAATGTGCATGTATATGTACATATGCATGTACTTATGAGAGTATGCATGTATATGTACGTATCTATCTATGAGTATGCATGTATATGTACATATCTACAGATATGAGTATGCATGTTTATGTACATATCTATCTATATGTGTATAAGTGTATATTTACATATGTATCTGCCTTCCTATATGAATATGCATGTATATGCACATATGTAAGTACATTTTACCTATATGAGTATACGTGTATATGTACATATATACCTGTATGAGTGTGAGTGTATAGGTACATATGTATCTACCTATATGAGCATGCAAATATATGTTTATATATATTTCTCAAACTATATGAGTATGCTTGTATATGTACATACTTATATATATATATATATATATATATATATATATATATATATATATATATATATATATCTATGGTTCCCTATCAGAAGCCTGAAACACTATAAGCTTGAAAATCAAAATCCTGAAACCAAAAACCTGAAAATTCAGAATCCTGAAAACTCAAAATCCTGAAAGCCCAAAATCCTGAAACTCAAAATCCTGAAAACACAAATAATGCTAATATGCCAATACAAAGACACTAATATCTACCAACTGACCTTGACCCTAACCCTAACCCTAAGGTCCGTCACTATCGCACACTCACCTGACCCGCGCCCTAACCCTAACTCACTTAAACCGCCCCTAACCCTAATTTCTGTCACTATTGCATACATGCCTAACCTGCGCCTTAACCCTAACTCACTTAAACCGCCTCTAACCCTAACATAAAACCAACCGCACACTTACCTGAACCCAACGCATGACCTAACACCACAGGGCTAACAATAGCAAAGCCACAATGACATCAGTATGTCTATTTTGTGTTTTCAGGATTTTGAGTTTCAGGATTTTGGGCTTTCAGGATTTTGAGTTTTCAGGATTTTGAGTTTTCATGATTCTGAATTTTCAGGCTTTTGGTTTCAAGATTTTGATTTTCAGGCTTATAGTGTTTCAGGCTTCTGATAGGGAACATATATATATATATATATATATATATATATATATATATATATATATATATATATATATGAGTATGCAAATATACAGTCGTAAATACCTGTATGAGTGTGTGTGTATATGTAAGTATCTACCTATATGAGTATGCATGTATATGTAAGTATCTAACTATATGAGTATGCGTATATGTGTACATATGTATCTACCTACCTATATGAGTATGCATGTATATGTATGTATGTTTATACCTATATGAGTATGTGTGTATATGTACATACATATGTATATACCTGTAAGAGTATGTATGTTTATGTACTTATCTACCTATATGACAATGCATGGATGTAAGGTGCAGTGGTGCAATGGGGTGCCTTTTGTGTGGAGTCTGCATGTCCTCCCTGCATTCGTATGGGTTTCATCTGGGTGCTCCTGTTTTCTGCCTCATTACAAAGACATGCGTCTGGAGCGTTTCTCCCCAGGCCTCCGCCGAAAATTGGCTTTGTTCCAAGTCAGACTTTCCCGGTTAACAAATGCTAACTAAATAAAATAAATAAATCTACCTTTATGAGTATGATTGGATATATACGTACATATGTATCTACCTATATAAGTGTACATGCATATGTATGTACGTACATATCTACATATATCAGTATGCATCTATATGTATGTATACAGCTATGTCAGTATGTGTATGTATGTATGTACGTATCTACCTACCTATATGGGTATGCATGTACATGTATGTATCTATATACCCAGAAGAGTATTTTTACATATCTAAGTATATGAGCATGCTTGTACATGTACGTATGTATCTACCTGTATAAGTATGTATGTATATGTACATGTGTACCTATGTATCTACCTATATGAGTATGCAAATATATGTTTGTATGTATGTATCTATCTATATGTGTGTGTGTCTCTGTATGTCTGCCTGTATGAGTGTGTATGTGTGTGTGTGTGTGTGTGTGTGTGTGTGTGTGTGTGTGTGTGTGTGTATATATATATATATATATATATATATATATATATATATATATCTATATATATATATATCTATATATATATATATATATATATATATATGTATCTACCTATATGAGTATGTGTGTGTATACATATATATACCTATGTGTGTATATATGTGCGTATATCCTTTTTTGAGTATGCATGTATATGTACATGCGTATGTATTTACCTATATGGGTATGCAAATATATGTTCATATGTATGTATCTATGAATATGAGTATGTATGTATATGTACATATGTATATACCTTTATGAGTATGGGTGTAAATGTATGTATCTACCTATATGAGTATGTGGATATATATATGTTTGTATGTGTCTACCTATATGAGTAGTTGACTATATGTTTGTATCCATGTATCTACCTATATGAGTATGTGTGTATATGTACGTATATATGTATCTACCTATATGAGTAGGTGAATAAATGTTCGTATGTATGTATCTCCCTATATGAGTATGCATCTATATGTAGATACATAGATACATATGTATATATATGGATTCACTTCATAATCTCGAAATACTGAAAAACCACAAAACCTCGAAAACACAGAGCACACACTACACAACGCATACAAACACAAACACCCATACCTCCCAACACTCTAACAAAAGCAACACAACACACACGCACACAACTAACCAAACATAGACACCTACCTTATTTTAACCACAAGAAAGACCAGTGAAAAACAGCTCTACTTTCCACCCGGATAAATTTATTAATAAAACCTTGTATTCTCGTCTCTAGTGCCTCGGCTGTTGCCTTTACAGAGTAAAAAAACTTTATCCATTAATACATCCACATTATATACTCTCTTAACATTTCCAATAAATCAATTAAACAATTAAATAAAACTTATTCATAATTGTTAATAAAACAATCAACTTATAAAACCCTGCCAATTACACTCTTTGTTAAGCCCCCTGGGCTGCAAAGTTTCGTATTTCATAATCAAAATAGCTTCTTTTTTCTTTAAAATATGTTTTAACAAATTTTCATTACCATACTGATTTTCTATTTGTTCTAAAATTGTAACTTTCATTTCTTTGATAGCCCCCCCTATGTACTAAATGGAAATGTTCTGCTACTGGGCTTAACATGTTTTTGTTTTTAACATCCCTAATATGTTCCTTTATTCTCTCTGCTAAACTTCTTTTAGTTTCCCCTATATAATTTTTGCCACAAGAACATTTGATCACATAAATTACTCCCCTACTCAAACAGGAATACATGCCCATGGTGTTAAAAGTTCTATCTCCTATTTTTTCTGCCTCGTTTACTATATACTGACATATGGCACATTTTCCACAAGGAAATGTTCCCTTTTTAGTAATAACATTTCCTATCTTTTGTATTGGTCTTTTATATCTACCCCGAACTAAAAAATCTTTTAAACTACGTCCCCTCCGATAGCAGACACAAAGCTCAACATCTACTAATGAAGGCACTTCTCTTCTGATTTGTTTCCAAAAACCTTTTACTATCTCATTCATTTTATTGGAAAAAACAGTGTATTTGGTAACAAAGAATATTTTGGAACTTTCTTTCTTTCTATTTATTATTTCAGACTTACTATACTTAATGATTCTCTTACTAGCTGTTCCTTCATAACCTTCTCCATATAATTTTACATAACTTGATTTGACTTCATCTGAATTATAACCTCTCTCTATGAAGTTATACACGATTTTTTTGGTTTCATTTTTTGCCTCTATGACATCACTACATAATCTTTTAATTCTCAACATTTCTCCATAGGGTATGGACTTTAAAGTGTGTTCTGGATGACAACTGGTGGCATGTAACATCCTATTCATCTGATTAAACTTCCTATGTATCATAGTGTGAATCTTCTTACCTACTTGTCCTTTCAAAAAAATATCCAAGTAATTAATTTCCCCTCCTATCTGTATCCCATCAAATTTAATTTTATAATTATTGTTATTTAAGTATTCAACAAATTCATTAGCCAAATTTTTTCCGTCCTTACAGATGAAAATCAAATCATCTATAAAGGGAAAATATAGAAGCACATGTCTATTAAAAAACTGACTTCTGTAAATGTGTTCAATCTCAAACAGTCCCATAAATAAATTAGCATAAACTGGGGCAAATGCCGCTCCCATAGCTGTCCCTACATTTTGTTTGTATAACACTCCATCAAATTCAAAAATATTATTAGTCAAACAGAAGTATAATACTTCCATAATATATTGAGTCCTAGGTGTATCCTTCAAGAAATGTTGTACAGCTTTCAAACCTAAATGATGTGTGATGTTTGTGTATAAACTGACCACATCCGCTGTAATAAAAAACATATCCTTGGTCCACTTTATTCCTTGTATTTTACCCAGAAAATCATAGGAATCTCTAATATATGATGGTAATTTCACCACCTCTGTAATCAATGTTTCATGCAGGAAACTGCCCACATTATATGTAAAAGACCCAGTCACTGAGACAATCGGTCGACCTGGAGGCTGTTGAACATTTTTGTGTAATTTAGGAACACAAAAATACTTTTCTACAATACTATTCTTTATATACAATTTATGTGTAATATCCTTGGCCATAAAATAATGTAGCCTCTCTCCTTTCTTTAGCAAGTTGTATAGTTCATGCTGTGCTTTCCCTAAACTTGTGTCATCTACAAAACTATATACTTCCTCATTTTTTAAATGTTGTAAACACATTTCTAAATAATCAATAGAATTCAGAACCACTAATTTACCCCCTTTGTCAGAGGGTTTAAATATCAAATCATTATTCTGACTCATTTTCTGTAGTTTAAGCCACTCTTCCCTAGTTAAATTATATTGTTTATTATTTACAGCTGTTTCTTTCAGTTCCTTTTCTATGAGAAACTGCAATGCATTGTTAAAACGTTGTATACAGACATTCTTACAAGGAGGTAAAAAAATATTTTTAGTTTTAATTTTGCTTAAATCGAACAGAGTATAAGCGTTATTCTCTACTTCAGACTCACAACAAAAATAACATTCCCCACTGGTTGTTGAATCATGATCACTTCCCACAGACAGCTTGTTCTCCCTGGTTAAAGAAATATTCCTTCACGTGCATTTTTCGTACCAACTCGTGAATTTCCCCTTTCACCTCATATACTCATATAGTACAGACACCTACCTTTACTATATGCAGGGGGGCAAGCTACCCTGCACACCCCATGTGGGGGGCTGTGCCCCCCACACACCCCCTAATAATATATACTAACTCTGAGGTTGCACTTCACTCCATAACACAGACAACCCAGCCCCACACATTCCACACCCCCCCGCACAAACACACATCACATACACACAAACACCACCACCTCCAACACTAACACACTCACATTCTTACCTACCTACCCTAACCCACACGTAAAACTCCCCAACACACTCAAAAACGCACAAACCCTCCCCAATACCCTAAAAACCCAACACTTACCTAGCACACTGTCCGTACTGCGGGTTTGACATTTCAGATTCGACATTTCCGGGTTCGCGATTTCCGTCCGTTCGACTTTATAGGCTCGAGATTCTGAAATTCGATATTTCAGGATTTCGAGCTTATAAAGTGAAACTATATATATATATATATATATATATATATATATATATATATATATATACCTATATGAGTATGTGAATATATGATCGTATATACCTATATGAGTATGGGTATATATGTAC
>NC_056739.1:555425823-555483323 GCF_019279795.1 Protopterus annectens | reverse complement strand
CTTAATTATTTAAATACTACTACCCAGTTCTTAGTATTTACCAGTACATACCATATGGATCATATTGCATATTTGGATGTGGATTTATATAAAGATAGAAGGAGCATGAAATACAAAGCTAGAATTTATAGAAAAGAGACATATTCAAATTCCTTTTTGCATTTTTCGAGTGCTCACCCTATATACCAAAAAAGGACGGTCGTTAAAGACCAACTTGTGAGAGCCGCAAGGATGGTTTCAGAGGATATAGAATTTCTTAATGAATGTGAAATACTGAGAAGTATGTTTCTGAAATGTGGGTATCCTGCTAATTTATTAGATTACTTATTAAACGAAGTACAACAAAAGAGAACAAATGGTCATTTTAAAGCTATTCTAATGCAACAACATACAGTTAATGCAAGTAATGGCGAAATGTAGGTGTTTATGTGAGGGGAACAAATATTAATTATAGCCTAACATTTATCACCCCCTTTATTATGGATGCATGGTGTATCAAACAAATTATAACTAAGAATTGGGGCTTAATAACATCAGATGAAGAATTAAGACAGATAGTCGAAACAAGACCTAAATTTATTTTCAAACAAGGCCAAAATGTAAAGAATATACTTGAATGTAATAGGAAGATGATAACAAGGAATGTAGGGATGTTTAGATGTGAGGCATGTCCATACTGCAAGTATATGGAAGTAGGAGCCACATTTACAATACAGGGAAGAAAGTTCACATCTAAAGGAATATAATTGTAAGTCTAAAAGTGTGATATACCTTGCAACTTGTAAATTTTGCACGTTTCTATATAGGAAAGACCAACCGTAAATTAAAAGAAAGGGTGTATGAACATACTTATAGCATTAGAAAAAGAAACATTGAGAAGGCTTTGGCAAAACATGTAACTATGTTTCCAGAGCATAGTTTTATATTTAGAATAATAGATCAGGTGGATCCTGCTATAAGGGGAGGACCGACATCATTAAAATTGGAATTGCAAGAGTTATTATGGCAGATAAGACTGAATGACTATAATCAACCAGGCTTGAATGACGCAAGCTCCATAGCTTGTGTGTTAAAACTAAGGAGTCTGTTGAGATAGTTCTTATAGATATTATTATTCTTTTTTATTTTTATTTTTTATATACCAGTGATTAAAGAGCAAACAGTTGTGAATATAGACAGGGATGCTGCATATATATTTATATATTTTTATATTTATATGCATATTTAGTGTATATCTATATATTTTTAAGGAAAGTGGAGTTTATGTGAAACTGAGGGAAATCATGTGATGTAATGTGATTATTTAATGTGATGCCTGCAGGGAAGTTGTTTGTCTAAAGAAGTTTAGGTCATTGAACTGAGATGAAAGCACTAACTGTATTGGATTAAAAGTGTTTAAAATGTTTTTGTGTCTTATTTGCCATTCGTACTTATTTGGAGCATCCTACCATTTCCCAGAATGATACCACAGTACAAGCAGAAAATTATTAACTTCAGCAATTGGCTAAGTTTCTGGTGTCATTCTAAGGGGATCCAGTATCTATCTGCTTGGGATGACATGATTGACAGACCTCGATGCTTTGCCAGAGATGGCCTACATCTGTCACCCCTGGGTTTCCGGATACTGGCTAAAACTATGGCCACCCCTATAGTGCCTTTTTAGGCAATGTTCCAAAGACCAAATTACCACCATAACAGCTATAAATGAATGCAATCTGAGGGTCATGCTGCTCAGCGCTACAAGTCTAAATATCAAGATGTACTTGCTCGAAGAACTCCTCGAAATGGAGAACCTCGACATTTGTGCTGTAATGGAGACCTGGTTTAAAGCAGCAGAAAGCACCCCTGTACTACCAGACTATAACTCACTCCACACCTTTCGGCCCCAGAACATGGACCAAAGCTCCAAAGGTGGTGGTATCTCCATATTCATAAAGGATATGCACACCTCCAGACTAGTAGCCCAGCATAACGCATCTGAGATACTTCAGGTAAAACTAACATTGGGTAAGACGGCGAATCAGGTGGTAGCCTGCTATAGGTCCCCAACCATGTCCCAAGACACTCACTCCACATTCCTAAGTACCCTGGAAACTATTAGGGTCCAATCCAACAGTCTCATGCTAGGTGACTTCAACTACCCCTCCATCAACTGGGAAAACTACTCATGCACCAATACACTGGCCTAACGCTTCCTGGAATTCATCAGTTCCAATGCCCTATACCAGCTCATTTTTACCCCCACTAGTGGAGGCAACATCCTTGACCTGGTTATTAAAACATGGGCAACAGTTGCTCTGCACCAATAGTCAATTCCTCCCTGGTTAGATCTGACCACAAACTAATCACCATGGAAATCCACATCTCATCCACACCCCCGCAAAGGTAACCACCACGAAAAACTCCGAAGCTGACTTTGGGCTCCTAAAAACAGAGATGGGTAACTTCATGGCACCCATATCAATGGAAAATAGATGCATGGCTGCTGAATCATACATCAATGTACTGTACAAACACGTACATAAATGCATGGAAATGGCCATACCCCCAGCAGAACCAAGACACTCTCCTCCAAAAAAAGGAAGGTAATCTGGTGGTCCCCTGCCATTAATAAACTCTACAACCTAAGGAAGAAACTGTTGCAGAAAAAAGTGAAGTCCCAAGACTTGGAAAAACTACCTTATTAGCCTCAACAAAAAGTTGAGATCCCTCATCAAAACCTCTAAAGCCAGCTATGAAGGCAGAATTGCGGCAGACACTAAAAACATCTACAAAGCCTTCTATAGTTATATCAAGAATCTCCACGGTAATACCCAGGTGTGCTGTAAGTTACTGCACAATGATACCTCCTATAATGATCCAACAGATATTGCCAACATACTGTCCGAGAGATTCAGTGTCAACTTTACCCCTCTCTCCCCCCTAAAGGACCAGTCACAATACCGGAGGAATGCCAGGCTCCCAGCATTACTGTAGCCCAGGTAAAAGCTGCATTGTACAAGGCCAAGAATACAGCTTCCATGGGACCAGACAATATCCCTGGCTGTGTTCTACATGAACTACAAAGTGAACTGGCACCACATCTGTGTGCCCTATTCAATCACAGCCTCACCTCAGGCTTTGTCCCTACCAAATGGCACACTGCTACAGTCATCCCTCTCCATAAAGGGAGAGTGACTACAAACCCTGGGAATTATCGCCCTATTAGTCTGACGAGTCTGATATGTAAGGCTATGGAGTGCATCATCATGGAACTAATTAACAAGGATATAGGGAATCTCCAAACTCTAGATCCCACATAGTTTGCCTTTGTGAAAGGTAGATCATGCCTGCTCAACCTGGTTGACTTCTTTGAGTCAGTCACCAGAGCTGTGGATGAGGGCAAGGCAGTTCATACAGCCTACCTCGATCTGGCCAAGGCCTTTGATACCATTCCCCACTCAGGAATTATTGATAAACTCACAAAACTAGGCATCAACCCCTATATCACTAGGTGGGTTGCAACCTGGCTCACAGATAGAACCCACAGTGTGAAAGTAGTGGACTCCAAGTCAGACTGCTGACCAGTCATGACAGGAGTCCCACAGGGATCAGTCCTGGGTCCTCTCTTGTTTGGCATCTACTTCTCAGAAGTCCAGGCCAACATGGAGGGACTCTGGCTGACCAAGTTCACAGACAACTGCAAGCTGGGAGCCATTATTAACTCCCCAAGTGATGTAGACATCCTACAGAAAGGTCTCACTGAGACCAGTGACTGGTGTCAAAACCATGACCTTAAGCTTAATGCCAAAAAATGCGCCATCATTCCCTTTGGGAAAAACTTAGTTCCCACTAATTACCACATCGATGGGAGCCCACTGAACACTGAAGGCATTATAAGATATCTGGGGACACAGGTTAACAGCAACCTCTCCTTCGACCACCACATTGCCACTGTGGTCAGAAAGCCCTTCTATGTGGCACATCTCATTACCAAGGGTTTTGCATCCAGGAAGAAAGAGGTCATCATCTCTCTCTACTTTTCCCTCATTAGGCCAATAATTGAGTATAATGCTCCATTTGGCATGTACCTCACTAGACACATGCAACAGCTGGAAAGGCCACAAAAGTACCTCACAAAGAGGATCCTAGGCCTTAAACACATGTCCTACACAGACAGACTCAAAAAAACCCCAGCTATTCTCTGTTTCACATTATCTACTAAGAGGCGATCTCTGCTTGACTTATAAAGCCATGTCTGACCCAGCTCTGTTAGAAATGCTACATCTAAAGAAATCCTAATCCCTCCGCACCACACGCTCCAGAGACCTCAACCTCATTACCACAATCAACAGAACATGTTGGATGGACAAGTTCATAACCCAGACACTGCCCATGCTCTGGAATAGACTTCCCATACATGTCAAGCAGAGCACCTCACTGGCCCTCTTCAAGAGAAATCTGACGAGTGGATGGGAAATAGAAAGTTTACCACAGGGATCACTCCAGTGGCTCTACTTGATAGAGCCACTGTGAACTAACATTGGGTGGCACGATGCCAGAGCACTTCTATGGGTTAGGTTTGTAAAGGTTCCAGGGCCATTAGCTTAGTACACACCTATGCTTCTATGAACCTATGAGTATTCGTGTATATGTATTTATGTTTGTATGCATACACCTATATGCGTATGCGTGTATATGTAAGTATGTATGTATGTATGTATGTTTGTATGTATGTATGTATGCATATAGCTATATGAGTATGGAGGTACATGTACATATGTATATACCTATATGAGTATCCTATATGGATGCATATACCTATATGAGTATGCATGTATATGAATGCATGTGTATATATACCTATATGAGTACACCTGTATATGCACGTATGTATGTATGTATGTACCTATATGAGTATGCATGTATATACACATATGTATGTATGCATGTATATGCCTATATGAGTATGCATATATATGTACATATCTACTTATATGTCTCTGTATGCATATGTATGTATATACCTCTATGAGTGTATATATACATATGTATATACATACCTATATCAATATGCGTGTATATATGTTTGTATATACCTATATGAATATGCTTGTATATGGGAACGTCTGCATATATGTATATCAGTGTGTCTGTTTGTGTACGTATGTATATAGCTATAAGAGTGAATGTATGTCTATATTTATGTAGCTATGTATGTATTTATATACCTATATGAATATGCATGTGTATGTGTGTATATGCCTATATGAGTATGTATGTATATGTATGAATGTATGTATGTATGTATCTACCTATATGAGTACTCATGTATTTAAACATATGTATATATCTGGCATGGCTTAGTGGCAAATCACTTTGGCTATTGTGTGCAGGGTCCTGGGTTCGAGCCTTCCAGAAGCTGTTTATTTTTGGAGGGATAGATTCGTGTCCCAGAGACTTCCCATACTCTGGAACAAACTACCTATCTGTATCAAACAAAGCTCCTCATTAGCACTCTTCAAGAAAAATCTTGATGATTGGATGGAGATAGGAAATTCACCCTGGGGATCACTTCTGTGGCTCTGCTTGACAGGGGCACAGGCAAAAGCCAGGGTACCGTTTGGCTAGGCTTATATAGGCCCTAGGGCCAATAGCCTAGTACCTACCTATGAACCTATATACCTATATGAGTATGCAAGTATGCATGTTCATATATACCTATATGTGTATGCGTGTATATATGCTTATATATATATATATATATATATATATATATATATATATATATACCTATATGAGTATGCATGTATATGTTCTTATGTATGCATGCATAAACCTATATGAGCATGAGTGTATATGTACGTATGTATATATCTATATGAGCATGCATGTATATGTACATATGTATATATATATATATACCTATATGAGTATTTGTATATGTGTATGTATCTAGCTATATAAGTATGTGTCTATATTTATGTATCTATGTATGTGTATATATATATATATATATATATATATATATATATATATATATATATATATATATATATATATATATATATATATATATATATATATATATATACCCATATGAGTATGCATGTGTATGTATGTATATATATATATATATATATATATATATATATATATATATATATATATATATATATATATATACCTATATGAGTATGCGTGTATATGTATGTGTGTATTTATGTACCTGTATGAGTATGCATGTATATGCAAGCATGTATGTATGTACCTATTTGAATATACGTATATATATGTAAGTATGTATATACCTATATCTGTATGACTATATATGTACATATTTACCTATATCAGTATGCATGTATATGTTTTTAGATACCTATGTGAGTATGTGTGTATATATACCTATGCATGTATTTATGTACATACCTATATGAGTATGCATATATATGTACGTATCTACCTATATGATTATGTGTTTATATGTACCTATGCATATACCTATTTGAGTATGTGTTTATATGTATGTATGTATGTATATAACTATATGATTATGCTTGCATATGTATGTACATGTATATACTTAGATGAGTATTCATATATATATATATATATATATATATATATATATATATATATACGTACCTATGTATATATCTGTTTGAGCATGTGTGTATATGAACATATGTACCTATATGAGTATGCATGTATATGTATGTATGTATGTATTTACCTAAATGGTAAAACACAAAAAACAGACTAAAAAATGAAATAATGGTCTGACGGGTAGTCCAAGCAGGCTAGAGACCAAACCACATGAAATCTTCTTGAACGCAAGTTTATTTCAGTAACAGCAAGCGTTTTCGCTACTGTGAAACAGTAGCTTCCTCAGAATCAAACAAGTTGGCGCCAAAACACAAGCTGATTTTAAAAGTGGAGTGATGTCATCAGGAACCATCACTTCCGCAAATTTTAAAATAAGTTAACTAATAAAATGTTTTTAATGTAAAACATGTAAAAAATGCTTACGCTAACAAGAGTTATCATACATTATTTACAAATCAATAATTCAAGTATCTAGAAGTTCAGGCAAATCAACTAACCCACAGAATGTACAGTACTTAGTAATGTCAAATAGTACTAGTGGCTCCTAAAGGGTAAACAAGTACAGAAAAAGCAGAAACTTTGCAAAAAAATATAGCAAAAAATATATATGTGTGACTAACTATTAAAGGTCAAGAGATGTAAAAACATGTGTTTATGCGAACTATCAAAAAATTCAAACACTCACCTAAAAACTAATTAAATAGCTTATCTTATAAGCCCTAGTGTATAGGACTCTGTAATGGGATAAAATTATTAAAGTATTAAAGTAAACCATGCAGCATACCGATGATATGCAAAAGTTGTAAATAAAAACTACGTCCTTAACTAAGGGCCCAATAGAGGCACCACAATATTCTTGATAAGAAGCCCTTATGGTAAAAAGGGTCTGTTGTTAATCTGCTACGAGGTAAAAGTAAAATTGGAATTACCTCTGAAAGCTTTTAAGTTTTAAAATACAAGAAATATTGCAATTTTCGTTTAAACCGGGCACGCTGAATGTGTCCAGTTTTAATTGCCATTCTAATTCACGTGTTTCAAGAATTAGCGAAAATGGGCCACCCCTTATAGTATACGGGACATGGTCTATCGCCATAAAATGAAAACTGTGACCTGAGTTGTTACTAATATGCCTTGCCAAGGCATTTTCATTTTTCTGCTTCCTAATGGCATAGATATGTTGATAAATTCTTTCCTTAAGCTTGCGGTCTGTTTTACCGACATAAAAAGCCGGACAACAGTGCAAAATGCCAAATAAACAATAGATTTGGTTTCACAGTTGATTCTATGGTTTATATGGTATTTTCTACCTCTAACAGTAAAGGTGTTACCTGTTTGAAGGTGGTTACACCAATTACAAAAACCACACATGAATGTGCCTTTCTGTCTGGTGAAAGATTAATTCTCCTTGTGTCTCTCAAGAAGACATTTAAGGTTGTTACCCCTTCTGTAGACAACCAAAGGGTTGTCACCCAATTTTTCAAGTAATTCAGCATTACTCCTGATAAAGTACCAGTTTTTACATATGACAGACCATATCTGGTAGGAAGTAGTACAAAATGTAGTAATAAAACTAGTCTGGTATCTACTAGGTTCTTCAGCAAGTAATGAATCAGGAGTAGGTTTAGAAGAATAAATGATGTTAATTTGAACACTACTTAAACTATTACTAGTAGTGGGTGATGAACCTTTGTGAAGAAGGGGCCTATAAAGACCTGCAAGTCTTTTAGATTGAACTTCTTGTAACAGTTCTTCAATTAAAGGCAGTGGGTAGTCACGGTTACTAAACATTTCACTCAATAAGGAGCACTCTTGTTCAAAGTGTAAGTCTGTGCTACACATCTTAGCTGCCCTTATAAGTTGGCCCTTTACAGTGGAACGCTTCTGTTTATAAGGGTGAAAGCTACTGAAGTGGAGAAACGAATTGCAGTATGTGGGTTTCCTAAAAATAGATGAAACAAAAGTTCCACGTACTGTATCCTTTTCTAGCTTGGCATCAAGGTAGTCAATGGTTTCAGTGGAAAATTGGTGTGTAAACCTAAAAAAGTAGGTAGTGTTGTTCAAGTATTCTGTAAATTCCAGTGCTGTTTTCTCATCACCCCTGAAAAGGATAAAAATATCATCCAGGTATCTAGTGTAGTAAATAAGCTGGTGTTGAAACTCCTTATTGTTTAAAACAAATTGTTTTTCGCAAAATGCAACAAACATATTGGCTACACTAGCACCACAGGGGGAACACATTGCAATACCTTGTTTTTGTAAATAATATTGTTGGTCAAATAGAAAAAAGTTAGATGATAAGATGATGTCCAGAATTTCTGTAACAACGTCAATCTCTTGCTTAGTTGCTCCTAAGTCGGTCATCATGAGAGCTATCCATTCGATTGCCTCAGTATGTGGAATTGAGGTGTAAAGGTCAACAATATCGATGGTAAGGAAGTTACAAGAACAGTCAAAAACAGCATTATTGATGTCCCTAAGAAAGGACCAAGAGTCCTTACAAATTACAGGTATGTTTGTAATATATTTAGAAAGAATATTGTCAACTAAACAGGCACAAGGGTGTGTCATCGACAATCGACCATCGACCAAGGCCCTCATAGGTGGATTATGTAGGTTTTTGTGGATTTTAGGAATCCCAAAAATCACGGGTACCTTGGGTGAGGCTATGTCGATGAAGTTGTAGGTGTCTAAGTCAATCTTCCCACTTAGAAACAAGTCTCTAAAGTATCCCCTAATTCTGGAATGAGCCTTGTTCATTTCATTAAGTGATGAACGAGTGTATGCTGGACTATCCAGGACAAGTAACATTTTTTCTTTGTACTCATAGTTGTCAAAAATGACTAAACCGCCCCCTTTGTCAGGCTTTAATACTCTGACAGGTAAACTGCATAGAGTATTCAATGCAGAAATTTGTTCTTTAGAAGTATTTATCTTCTTTTGTTCACCCCAATGTTGGTGGGTTCCAACCAAGTACCTTAAGTCAAGTTCACAAATGCTTTCAAACAGGTGGAGGTCAGGATGTAGGGGTGGGTTAAATGTACTAGATAGTTTTAAAGTGGAAGACACATTTGTACCAGTGTTAGAAAACAAAAGATCTAAGTTTAGCTTTCGCACAAAACATTTAAGATCAATTATAGTTTTAGCCAAGTTACAATACTGGCTAGGCACAAATGTGTTGCCAAAAGCCAGTAAATCAATCAAGCAAGGGTCTAGGCTGATACTTGAGAAGTTATATATTTTAAAATCACCCTTACTGTTGAATACAATGTCTAAATGGGTGTCAGTTAAGTTTTCTAAACAGTCATTAGAATGGAAATCTAGTAGTTGTTCCGGTTCTTGTTGTACCGTCCTTGACGTCGGTTGTTGCTTTGTCCTAAAAAATCACCCCTATTCGGGTTGTTGTTATTAAAATTACTATCACATGCCTGGTAGGTAGTCTGGTTAGTTTTGTTATAATTATTCGCTCTGATTCTGTTACTTCGTCGAGGAAGTTGGACAAATACTTCTTGAGTATTGTCATCAGCAAAGTCTAAGTTAGAGTCCAACAAAAACACAGACTGACCTACATTATTTTGGGATGATGGTATAGTAGGCTTAGGGTCCAAACGGGTATTAACTGTTTGCAAATTAGGATAAGCTTTGTCCTGTTGGTAAGTAAGTCTGTCCCTAGACAGTTTCTTGGACTTATTAGCTTTAAATTTAACTAGTAAGGCGTCAATACTAGTAAAGATACGAGAATAATCGTACTTGTATCTTATAAAGTCTAAGTCCAATTGAATAAGTTTATCCAAGTCATTAATCTCTGTAGTGAGAGTGGTAATATAAGTAGAATAGTGCTTCACCATAAGTTCTAAGAGTTGTGTACCTTGCTTCTCAAATAAAGTTTTTAGGTCCGACAAAAAAACTGTGTCCAGAAATAACCCCATAGGAGAGAAGTCGTTACGAAGTCCTTTGGGTATAATACTGTCATGAAGACATTGTTGGAAATAAGCTACTTCCAACTGTAGCTTTTTTAATTTGACTAGTTTGTAGTCAAAAACTTTAAGTTTATCTGCTATAGAATCTAAATTAGAATTGGACTTAGACTTTATAAGATACAAGTACGAAGTAACAGAATCAGAGCGAATAATTATAACAAAACTAACCAGACTACCTACCAGGCATGTGATAGTAATTTTAATAACAACAACCTGAATAGGGGTGATTTTTTAGGACAACGCAACAACCGACGTCAAGGACGGTACAACAAGAACAACTACTAGATTTCCATTCTAATGACTGTTTAGAAAACTTAACTGACACCCATTTAGACATTGTATTCAACAGTAAGGGTGAGTTTAAAATTTATAACTTCTCAAGTATCAGCCTAGACCCTTGCTTGATTGATTTACTGGCTTTTGGCAACACATTTGTGCCTAGCCAGTATTGTAACTTGGCTAAAACTATAATTGATCTTAAATGTTTTGTGCGAAAGCTAAACTTAGATCTTTTGTTTTCTAACACTGGTACAAATGTGTCTTCCACTTTAAAACTATCTAGTACATTTAACCCACCCCTACACCCTGACCTCCACCTGTTTGAAAGCATTTGTGAACTTGACTTAAGGTACTTGGTTGGAACCCACCAACATTGGGGTGAACAAAAGAAGATAAATACTTCTAAAGAACAAATTTCTGCATTGAATACTCTATGCAGTTTACCTGTCAGAGTATTAAAGCCTGACAAAGGGGGCAGTTTAGTCATTTTTGACCACTATGAGTACAAAGAAAAAATGTTACTTGTCCTGGATAGTCCAGCGTACACTCGTTCATCACTTAATGAAATGAACAAGGCTCATTCCAGAATTAGGGGATACTTTAGATACTTGTTTCTAAGTGGGAAGATTGACTTAGACACCTACAACTTCATCGACATAGCCTCACCCAAGGTACCCGTGATTTTTGGGATTCCTAAAATCCACAAAAACCTACATAATCCACCTATGAGAGCCTTGGTCGATGGTCGATTGTCGATGACAC
The DNA here is from genome assembly GCF_019279795.1 of Protopterus annectens. Taxonomy (NCBI): domain Eukaryota; kingdom Metazoa; phylum Chordata; order Ceratodontiformes; family Protopteridae; genus Protopterus; species Protopterus annectens. The sequence goes on along the minus strand of NC_056739.1, from coordinate 555,471,720 downwards.
ACCCTTGTGCCTGTTTAGTTGACAATATTCTTTCTAAATATATTACAAACATACCTGTAATTTGTAAGGACTCTTGGTCCTTTCTTAGGGACATCAATAATGCTGTTTTTGACTGTTCTTGTAACTTCTTTACCATCGATATTGTTGACCTTTACACCTCAACTCCACATACTGAGGCAATCGAATGGATAGCTCTCATGATGACCGACTTAGGAGCAACTAAGCAAGAGATTGATGTTGTTACAGAAATTCTGGACATCATCTTATCATCTAACTTTTTTCTATTTGACCAACAATATTATTTACAAAAACAAGGTATTGCAATGGGTTCCAACTGTGGTGCTAGTGTAGCCAATACGTTTGTTGCATTTTGGGAAAAACAATTTGTTTTAAACAATAAGGAGTTTCAACACCAGCTTATTTACTACACTAGATACCTGGATGATATTTTTATCCTTTTCAGGGGTGATGAGAAAACAGCACTGGAATTTACAGAATACTTGAACAACACTACCTACTTTTTTAGGTTTACTCACCAATTTTCCACTGAAACCATTGACTACCTTGATGTCAAGGTAGAAAAGGATACAGTATGTGGAACTTTTGTTTCATCTATTTTTAGGAAACCCACATACTGTAATTCGTTTCTCCACTTCACTAGCTTTCACCCTTATAAACAGAAGCGTTCCATTGTAAAGGGCCAACTTATAAGGGCAGCTAAGATGTGTAGCACAGACTTACACTTTGAACAAGAGTGCTCCTTATTGAGTGAAATGTTTAGTAACCGTGACTACCCACTGCCTTTAATTGAAGAACTGTTACAAGAAGTTCAATCTAAAAGACTTGCAGGTCTTTATAGGCCCCTTCTTCACAAAGGTTTGTCACCCACTACTAGTAATAGTTTAAGTAGTGTTCAAATTAACATCATTTATTCTTCTAAACCTACTCCTGATTCATTACTTGCTGAAGAACCTAGTAGATACCAGACTGGTTTTATTACTACATTTTGTACTACTTCCTTCCAGATATGGTCTGTCATATGTAAAAACTGGTACTTTATCAGGAGTAATGCTGAATTACTTGAAAAATTGGGTGACAACCCTTTGGTTGTCTACAGAAGGGGTAACAACCTTAAATGTCTTCTTGAGAGACACAAGGAGAATGAATCTTTCACCAGACAGAAAGGCACATTCATGTGTGGTTTTTGTAATTGGTGTAACCACCTTCAAACAGGTAACACCTTTACTGTTAGAGGTAGAAAATACCATATAAACCATAGAATCAACTGTGAAACCAAATCTATTGTTTACTTGGCATTTTGCGACTGTTGTCCGGCTTTTTATGTCGGTAAAACAGACCGCAAGCTTAAGGAAAGAATTTATCAACATATCTATGCCATTAGGAAGCAGAAAAATGAAAATGCCTTGGCAAGGCATATTAGTAACAACTCAGGTCACAGTTTTCATTTTATGGCAATAGACCATGTCCCGTATACTATAAGGGGTGGCCCATTTTCGCTAATTCTTGAAACACGTGGATTAGAATGGCAATTAAAACTGGACACATTCAGCGTGCCCGGTTTAAACGAAAATTGCAATATTTCTTGTATTTTAAAACTTAAAAGCTTTCAGAGGTAATTCCAATTTTACTTTTACCTCGTCGCAGATTAACAACAGACCCTTTTTACCGTAAGGGCTTCTTATCAAGAATATTGTGGTGCCTCTATTGGGCCCTTAGTTAAGGACGTAGTTTTTATTTACAACTTTTGCATATCATCGGTATGCTGCATGGTTTACTTTAATACTTTAATAATTTTATCCCATTACAGAGTCCTATACATTAGGGCTTATAAGATAAGGTATTTAATTAGTTTTTCGGTCCAAGTGTTTGAATTTTTTGATAGTTCGCATAAGCACATGTTTTTACATCTCTTGACCTTTAATAGTTAGTCACACATATATATTTTTTGCTATATTTTTTTGATAAGTTTCTGCTTTTTCTGTACTTGTTTACCCTTTAGGAGCCACTAGTACTATTTGACATTACTAAGTACTGTACATTCTGTGAGTTAATTGATTTGCCTGAACTTCTAGATACTTGAATTATTGATTTGTAAATAATGTATGATAACTCTTGTTAGCATAAGCATTTTTTACATTTTTTACATTAAAAACGTTTTATTAGTTAACGTATTTTAAAATTTGTGGAAGTGATGGTTCCTGATGACATCACTCCACTTTTAAAATCAGCTTGTGTTTTGGTGCCAACTTGTTTGATTCTGAGGAAGCTACTGTTTCACAGTAGCGAAAACGCTTGCTGTTACTGAAATAAACTTGCATTCAAGAAGATTTCCTGTGGTTTGGTCTCTAGCCTGCTTGGACTACCCGTCAGACCATTATTTCGTTATTTACCTAAATGAGTAAGCGTGTATATGTACACATGCATCTACCTATACGAGTATACATACATACATACATACATATATACATACAAATATTTCAAGCACGGGCATTAATGCCCTTCTAGCTTACCAATATACCAAAACACAAGTTCCCATAATAAGTATCCAGGCTGTTCTTAAAAATATCTAAACTAGTACTTGCTTTAATGTACTTTGGTAGTCTGTTCCATGCATCAGCTACTCTGTCAGAGAACCAATTACTACACTTCTCATTCCTATAGAATCTTCTACATAGGTTGTCTAGTACTTTTTGTTAACACCAAACATTCCTAGAAGTAGTTGTCACTAAATGCCCCATATACCTGAATAAGATCTCCTCTTAGTTATCTATAAGAGACACTGTACAAGTTCAGATATTTTAGTCTTTCATAAACAATTTAAATTTTCACATCCATGGATACCCCTGGTATATTTCTGTTGTACTCTTTCCAGTTTATTCATGTGTTTTCTTATAGGATTTCCATATTGTTATTCCATACTCAAGTTTGGGTGTAATGTAACTAGCAAACAATGACTTCATTATTTTTTATTTCCTAGACTTTATACATTTTTATACAACCTTTAGTTCTATAACTATCATTAACCAATTGGTTGATATCATTAGAAAAACTCATAGCTGAATGTACCCATATACCCAGATCCTTAAATGAGTCTACAGTTTCAATCACTGTGTGCTGTCTTAAATATTCACCTTACAACTTGTGTATACCAAATCTCATATGCTTAGTTTTTGATGTATTTATCAGCATATTATTCTCCTGTGCCCAAATGGTCAATTTAGTCAAGTTATTTTGCAGACATGCCTTATCTGTAACACATGTTATCACTTTACCCAATTTCAGGTCGTCAGCATATATACTGTAGAACACCTCAGATGAAAAAGTTAAGTCTGAACGATACAATCTAAACAAGTAAGGGCCTAGGACAGAGCCCTGTGTGACAGCTTTCAAACACTAATTGGATCCGTAGGCTGTATTAATTCTGCTACTCACAGCAGAGCTCCCCCTTTGTATTACCTGTGTGCTGTAAATTATCATACCTACTCTACACAAAAAAATATTCCCACTGTCACCCCTTTCTGGATCTGGCATCCTACTTCTCTGGTTTATATGTCATTGCAGAAATCACCCACATCTTCCTGTTTTATATATATATATATATATATATATATATATATATGTATATAATGTAAGTCTCAGAAAAAACATCAAGCCACTGATTTGAAAAACTGTCCTAATTCATCTTCCCAAGAGAAACCCATGTTGTTTCCCCATAAACCCTGCAACAAATATTATTTGGAAATATGCCACCCAATTAGTCCATTGTGTCCTAGTATAGCACTATCAATGTTCTGTAAACCAACATTTATCCTTGCAAATGCTTATTTTAGATTGCTACTGTGCCTTCAGGACCTATTGCTACCTGAGGACACTTTCAAATCTTGATAGTCATGATGATTACCGCATTCCAGGTTAAACATCAAATTCTTTGTTAGCTTACTTAAAGAGGTAGAATTTGAAGTGTGGCTGGACCTTTTTCTTTCTCTTTTTTTAATTACAACTCACTTGCCCTTTTTTTAGGTTTGAATTTATATTTCCATTGTCTGTAAATCTTGGGTAGAAGTACAGCTATGATTCAGTAAAAGGACCATTGAGGACATACTTGTTTGCATTTATCAGGGTCGGTAGTGTAGCTAGGGTGGAGCAAGAGGGGCAACTGCCTTAGGCACAATCAGCCCATTCTGATCTTTCTTTTCTGCACTACCAGCTTTTAGAAGCCTGTATTACATTTGCGGTCAAACCTGAGCATTGTGGCATTCCATGTGTGGTCTAAATTGTAGCAGCTGCTTGCTACATTGTAACTAAAACCTGAGCACTTTAACGCTCCATGCAGGCAGGGTAAAAACTGTAGCAACTGTCTGCATGCAGTATGACTGGGAGTTGTGATGTTCTAATCATATCAGCCCCGAACCTGCAGGATGGCTTTGGTATACCTAGCAAACAAAGAAGGGTACCAGAATTCCCTGATGGTAAGCTACAGGGAAGGAAAAATAAAGAATATGAGTACATTTTAATAAGATATCTAAAATAAAGAAATATATATTTCATATTTTCATTGAAAGCAGTATACTTGCACATTTTAAATTTGTACATACCCCTGTTCATTAACTTACTTATTGCTTAACATTAGAAAAAATTGGTTAATAAAATTCCTGTTTTAAAACTCTTACTTTTTATTACTTCAAAGTTCATGCTGTAATACAGAGCTTTCTAAACAGGACAGTGTACTACTCAATCATATAAGTACATTAGTTCAGTATTCTGTTTCTGTGTCTGATGAAATTCATTGTGTTGTAATATTTTGAAATTCTTTGCATGGTACCACAATTATCATTGTATGTATGCAAGTGTGTTTTTTTCTGTTGGAAACCCAATTATCAGAACTGTGACTACTGTAAACTCATTACTTTGGAGCATTTTGAAAATTGAAGTGTTTTGTAAGTAACTGAAACATTACCAACTACATTTTTGTTGTATTATTTTTGCTGTTGCTTGAGCTTGGGCCATGGCTGAGTTTGTCTCTGGACTAGCCCACTTAACCTGTTAAAAATGCAAATAAAAATAAAAATCTTATATGCATCGTTTTATAGTTCTTTGGTTTAGGAAAATATATAAATCTGCTCCACTGGAAATTTTCTTTCAGAAATTATTCTGCAGTGATTTCAGTAACTGGGGTAGGATCCTTTTTTAAGCTCTGATTATGTATCTAATTTGCTGGCCATATTTGATGCTTAGTTGTACTGTTTACAAGATAACTGTTGATATTAAGTGACACTGGTTGTTACTGTTTTATGCATTGAAGTCAGTAAGTGACATCAGTTACAAGTGGACCTGTTTTGTGTCTCATTCCGTTTCATAAGCAGCATCACTTACTGTTCTTTGCCTTAATCCATTTAAAGGTGACTCATATTGTTGTAAAACCAAAGAAAACAAATGTGATTTTGAGTCAGTTGTGTTTATATGGACAGCTGTTATAAGTACTATAGCAACTTTTTACATTACATGGGTAGTTGGGCTCAACAGCCATGAGCCAACCTTCTGAGGAAGTAAACTGTTTAAAACAAATACAGCTGTGAAACCGCGGTTATATTCTGAAACGAGAATAATTTGTTTACAGAAGAAACAATGTTACAGAAAACTAAAGTATCACTAAAATTGAATACCAAGAAATGTATGACAGTATCCTTTAGTTAGGGACCCGGGAACCTATGTAGACAATGAAATGTCCGATCTCCATGGACCCTCTATTGTAAAGAAGTGTTTTATCACTGCACAACTTAGTAATAAAGGTTCCATACTGATACATTATATACCTGTCCACACATTTGACACAAAGTCCACAATGCTTTTTCAGTATGCATACCATCTCAAAGCCTTGTCATTCTTCTCAGTGTCATACAGGCTAATGGGGACAGGATCTTTGCCTCATGTATAAAGTTGCAACATAGCATATCTTCTCAGACCTTCTGCACATTTGCAAGCCCAATGGGGACATAAATACAGACTGAAGAGATCTCCATTTCTTTTGCAGCATAAATAGAACATGTTGAAGGGATAGATGTGTATCACAGAGAATATTACTTACTTCATCTAGAGGAATGAATAGGTAACAGTAAATTCATCTGTGGTTTAGCACCCTTGTCCATCACAGATAGGTGCAAGATAGCCAGTATAACTGTTTAGAAATCTTGGACTCATCCCTTTCCTATTCTGGTGCAAAGTACTTAACAAATCATTATCTTTACTTGTAAAGTGATAATGTTGCTCCCAGAAGTTCTTTTGAAGTTTTATCTGCATTAGAAAAGGTATGCTTAATCAATGTAACTTGAAACTCCTGCATAAAAGAGGAAATAATATTTTGTAAGGTACATCCCCACACACTCTATGGTTGCATACAGTAGGAAAAAGTTAACAGTCCCACTACAGTGCAATATATATGCAGGTTCCACAAACCATAAATAGAAGAAATTGTCAAAACAGTCACTAATACAAACTGCCCCTTTAAACTAATTAAACATACAGTTAGAAATAAGAACAAGCATATTATATAAATAGTTAAAAATGCAGACTGTAGCCCGTACTGTAGCACCAACTGTTTTATTCTCATTTTCTCGCATTTTAAATATGTCCATTAGAAAGTATTCTGCAACTCTGCCTCTCCATCTAGTTCCCCCTGAAACTGCTGTGTATTTGATAGTTATCTGTGTGTGTTTGTAAGCTTCATGTGAAAGTAAAACAGGATGCTTTTAATTCATTGTGTCTTGATAAACAGTTAAAACTTAAACGTTATGATCATAAACAATTTGTTGTGTATTTGATACATGGATGTCAAGAAATTCACCTCAAGACTAAAGCTTAAGAAGTGACTCGATAAAATTTCTGAGCATGCAATATATTCGATCCTATTTATCCCATGAATAAAATGATGCACAGATGCACACAGGTCACTGCAAAGATACACCTCCAATTATTTTATAAATCAAATAAGCATTTTCATCTTGACTATCATAAAAGACTTCATCAGATGTTGCAAAGTAACAAAGACAGGAAATGTAAGAGCTATTGAACAATCACATGACTTCCTGAAGTTCATTTCTTAAACTGGCACTATAATATTATGTTAAAACCATTCATACAAAAAAATCAGCATGACAATTTCCAAACTGAATAAGCATCTAAAATTCAAACGTAAAATCTTGTAATGAAAAAATAGTAAAAATAGTAAAACCCTTACTTAAATTATAGTTTCATCGCCTGTAAGCTTTTATTTAATAAACAGGTGATAGATGAAACTTCAGTGAGCCCTGAGGTACTCCCTGAATTAAGCCGTACCCGCCAGTACAGCTCTTTCTTTTCTAATAGCAGACCCTGTGCCCCCCCTTGGGTTCACATTTAATTGTTATAGCACCACAAATTTAAACTCATGACCTGGACAGTCAATAATATGTTTAGATAAGGTGTAAGGTGTTCATATATTCTTGCTTTTAATATGCTCTCAGTTTTGCCTACATAGAATCCCCAGCAGCTCTGCCACAGGGCTAAATAAATAAGACCTTTAGTTAAACAGTTATATCTTCTTTTCACTTTGAACCATTGATTATCGCAACAAAGTATATTCTTGCAGTAATTACAACTACCACAGTTATACATTCCATAAGTATTGTCATCTCTCTCATTCCTTTTCTGTGATTCAAAAATATTTTGAAGATTAAGCCTTTTCTATATATGATAAGTGGCCTATCACCCAGTTTTTCTTTTATGGCCAAACTGTCATTATTTATGGACCAATTTTTGTTTAAAACCCATCTGATTTGCTTGTGGTCTAAAGAAAAAGTGATAAAACTACCTTCCTTTTGGAATCTGTTAAAACTAACAGGGACACTAAGGGTATGGAAACACCTTACTGTCCTTGTTACCAATTCACCATTGCATCAGGAGTTGCTCCAACTGTTTGACAGGCATGGGTGTGAGTTCATGGAGCTCTTAGTCAAGCATAATCTTAAACAAATTGACGCTTTCAGCAATGAAATTAGTTTTCTTGACTTGACAAGTCTATTACTGAAGACTGTTCATATGACCAATATAAAATTCAGCATTCTCACATTTTTCTTTCCATTGATGTCCAAACAGAAAAAATGAAGGAAAGGAAAATAAAAAGTAATAATAAAAAAATTGGAAAGGGAGAGAGTGAACTACATGGATAATAAGACCTATCCCAAACCACCTGAGTCGCAAGAATGGGGTAGAAAACACACTCAAAGTAATTACCAACAAAAGGAGCTAACACAAGATATGACACATCAGTAATGGATCACAGTAGAGAGAAGAAAACCTGGGGGAATATCCCGTAGAGTTTCCACCCCTGTGGCAATCTGAGTGGCTGAAAGGGAAGCAACAAGAGAAGAAAGGACAGTGGCCAGGGCAGACCTACACACCACAGTATCCTGGTGAATGGCAGAAAACAGCACAGAGGGAGAAATCATGGAAGCGGTTATCAGTGAAACAATCAACTCTGATATCAATAGGGGCACGCTGACTTCTTTTCAAAAGGTTTGACTTTTGTTACAGGCAAAACAGCCACCATTGTTGAAACTATTACTGATTAAACATGTATGTAAGAAAACTTAATTTATTGAGTATGTTGTATGAGCAAAGTCATCCAGTGACACAAAGTTTGAAATTGCCTAGTAATGTTAATCCACCCTTGCATCCTATTTTACAACTATTTGAGAAAATGTGTTAACTGAACCTGAGATCTAACTTTAAGTCCATCACAGGTGTAGAAGGTTCTAATTTAACAGAAGAGGAATTCATTTTATTGAATTCATTGCAATCTTCTGAAATTAGAATCATGAAACCAGATGGGGTGGGGATTGTTGTCATGAAAAATATGGACTATGTGGATAGAACATTTAACATCTTATTTAAGGATACTTACAGCCAAGTCTTAGAACATGAGTTAAACAGTGCACACAGAAATGTTCATATGGTGGTGCATGACATGTTGATGCAAGAGAAAATTAATCTTGACAGATTTAATTATCTAAATATGAAAGACCCCATGGTACCAACTATATTCGGGTACCTAAAATACATAAGGACAGATGAAATCCACCAATGCGACCCATCATGGATACTAGGTGTACCATTACTTCCCCTATGGCCAACTATCTGGACCACCATTTAAAAGAAGCAGTACAGTAGGTTGCACACTTGTGTAAAGAATCTTGGGACTTGCTCTTAATAACTATTGATGTCAAGGATTTGTTCACAGCTATTCTGTACTCCACAGGGATGCAATGGTTCATGGAATTTCTTAGTAACCGTACTGATCTGTCTCAAGACAGAATTAATTTACTTATACACTGCTTGACTTGGTGCTACATAATAATTACATCCATATAAAAAAGCCAGATAGAAGCCAGTAAGATCCACAACCAATTTATTGATTGAGCACATTTGTCTCACAATAGAAACTTCATCAGAATACCATTGCAACAAAAACCTCACCTTTTATACATTGTCTTAATCACATAAAATGACATCACTTCCTATATACAAAAAGTGAATTCATACATAAATAAAAATAACTGCTTAAAATTACTATATGACATCATACTGTATAAAACACTTACATATAAAATTCTGCTTTAAGTTTTAAAATAGAATTAACAGAAATTACACTAAGTCCTGGTGCCTCAGAGGCATTAGTTCTCATTTGCCATCTGAGCTCCTTCAGTTCTAGATATTCATTCAGGGGTACCCCCCCTCACCCAAAGTGACTTGCTCTATGACAGTGAACCTGAAACTGTGTCCTGGATGCAAGCAAATATGTGCAGCTAGGGCATTTTTTGTTTCATTCCTACCAATGTCATAATAATGTTGGTAGATTCTAGTTCTCAGTGCATTGATGTTTTTTCCTATGTAAAAACATGGACACAGGGAGCACTTAGCTAGATATATAACTCCCTTACTGCTGCAATTGAACTTGTTTTGTATTATATATATATACACCATAATTGGGTATATATACCTCCTTGCCTTCCAGGATATATTTGCATTGCATGAAAATCCACATTTTACCATGCCCCCCTCCCCTGTCCTTGCATTCATCTTTCTATAGGTCTCCATCATATTTTTTATACTGGTGTGTTTTTTATAGCCATTTTGGGGAATGTCATACCAAGTCAAGGTGTTCTGGCTATGGGATCTGCTTGTGGGTCTTTATATGCCAATATAGTCATGGTAGAGTGGGAAAGGAGGGTCATCCTCAATAGTGGATTCAAATGTTCATGGTACTGCTATATGAGGTACCTGGATAACATCTTTAAAGCATGGAAGGATGATACTAAAAGATTCCTGTTTTCCTACATTACAGTAATAGACCTACGGATTTTTTTAACATTTTCTCATGATGTAGGAAAGAATAGTATTTCTTACCTAGATATCATATTAATAAAATGTAATAGCGGAAAAAATATTTCTAGAATATATAGTAAACCCACCTATTCTAATTCTTTTACGCACTTCACTACTTCACACCCCATCAAGCAAAAGAAGGCTGTAGTAAAGGGGCAATTTGTGAGTGCAGCATGGATGGTAACCCTGTTTAATGACTTCATAGAAGAATGGGAAAAATTTAAGAGTATGTTCTTTAAGATAGGGTACCCTGAAGTCTTTATCAATAATTCTTTGTACGAAGTTATTAATAAAAAAAAAAATTCTACACTCCCATGTTTTGTTTTTCTTTCAGCTTTTCCTGTTTAGGGGTCGCCACAGTGGAACCCCGGTCCACTAATGATTGGCAGTAGATTTCTTACAGGTGCCAGCTCAATGCCAACCTTCAACAAAGGCATGCTCATTCTACGCATGTCTTTCGAACACCACTCGACCACAGGGAGGACATGCAGACTCCACACAGAAGGCACTCCAACTGAGAATCGAACAGGAGAACTTCTTGCTGTGAGGCAACAACGCTACCGCTGCACTACCATGGCTTCTACACTCCCATGTTAATGGAGGATAAAGCTAGCACACAAACTGTTGCTATTACATGTGAGACTTCTGAGTTCCTGGAGGCTTGGTCTAAGCATGACTGTAAATGTAGTTTTATTACTACTTTTTCTTTAGGCCACGAGCAAATTAGGTGGGTTTTAAACAAAAATTGGTCCATAATGAATGACAGTTGGGACATAAAACAAGAAAGCAGGAGATAGGTCACCTATCATATTTAGAATCCCAGAAAGTAATGAATGAGATGACATTATTTATGAAATGTATAAATGTGGTACCTGTAATTACTGCAAGAATGTACTTTGCTGTGATCATTTCATAGTAAAAAATTAATGATTCAAACTGAAAGGAAGATATAACTGTTAAAGTGTTGTTTATTTAGCCCTGTGCCAGAGATACTGTGGATTCTATGTAGGCAAAGATGATCACATGTTAAAAGAAAGAATATTTGAACACCTTTATGAGATTAGGAAGAAAAGGAACAAAAATGCCTTAGCTAAACATATTATCGACTGTCCAGGTCATGATCTTAAATTTGTGGTGCTAGAACACTTAAATGTGAACCCACACTTCGGGGGGGGGGGGCATGGGGTCTACTATTAGAAAAGAAAAAGCTGCACTGGCAGGTACAGCTTAAAGCAGGCAGCACCCCAGGGATAACTGAAGTTTTATCTGTCACCTGTTTAATAAACTAAAAGCTTACAGGCAATGAACTATAATTTAAGTAAGGGTTTTACTACTTTTACTATTTTTCATTACATGATTTTACATTTGAATTTTGGATGCTTATTTAGTTTGAAAATTGTCATGCTGATTTTCTATGAATGGTTTTAACATAATATTACAATGTCACTTTAAGAAATGAACTTCAGGAAGTCATGTGATTGTTCCCTAGCTTTTACATTTCCTGTGTTTGTTACCATGCAACATCTGATGAAGTCTTTTATGATAGTCAAGATGAAAGTTTTATTTGTTTTATAAAATAAATGGTGGTGTGTTTTTGACCTATGTGCATCTGTGTATCACTTTATTAATAGGTTTATTTTTTCTGGCTGTTTTATCCTATTTATCCCATCCAACTGATGGGTTCTCAAGCCACTTGTTGGTGCTGAGCCATCAAAGCTGTTTCTCTAGCCTCAAGCTTCTTTACATGTTGTCTTCCCATAATGCCCTACTGAGTGAAGGAAGATGTTGTTTGCCACCATAGAGAGCATTCAGGCACAGATCATCTCTACTCCAAAGTTAAGTGCTCCTCCTCAGGGTTTTCACTTTTACTTTGCTACCTCTTTATTACCCTTGAACATTTACTTATAGTTCTTCCTGATTTTTCAGTTTTAAGGGAAACATTTTCCTTTGAGGTCCTTTTTTTTACTTATACAACTGTATACTAGGCTAATGACCACTAGGGCCATTATAAGCCTAGCTGTGCAAACCAAATGTGACCCACAAATGTGATGGGGTGACTTACTGACTGTCTTTGTCCATCAAAGATATAGGCACCAGACCAGGGGTGAATTTCTCATTACCAATTCACTGGTCAAAGTTGCACTTAAATAGGTTTAGGGAGGAACTCTGCTTCGCATGGATAGGGAGCCTCTGAAAAATGTATTTGTCTCTCCAACATGTCCTGTTTAAGTCGTAAGCAAAATTTATATCTTTTGATCTAGTAGTTCTGATGCTGTTTGTTTTGCAGATGTGCAAATGTTTCATCAAAACAGTGTAGAGGGAGTTGATTCTTCCAGTAGAACAGGGTGGATTGGGATTACCTGATTTGAAAGGGTATTTCAGAGCTACACAGTTGAGGCTGCTATACATAGCACAAGCAGAAAACTATAATTCAAATTGGAAAAGGATGATGATGAAACAGAAGGAAGCTCAAGGAACAAAAAGAGATGGGATTTTGGATGCAGGTCTTTAAGAAGAATACCAATAATTACACAGAATATTATATCTATAAAGCAAATAACTAGAGGAAAAGATGATAGAATGAGGAAGACGCTAATAATTTATTTGGACTGCAGGTTAGAGATTGCCTTCCCTATCGAAGACTGATAGAGTATAAGCAAAGAGAAAGAAATAGGGGGTTCCTAAATGAAAGACCAGCACTGGTATAGTTTTTAGTAGATGCTAGAACAGAAGCTGCCATTAAAAAAGGAATAATTAATACAGCATATAAAATATTGCATGATAGCTATAAGAATCAATCAGAGGAGGTTAGAAAGGATTGGGAAAAGAGATTGGATAAACAATTCACGAAGAAACAATCAAAGGATATATGTATGTCTCCCAAATATCCAACAAAATCTAAAAGATTTAGGATTTGTACTTGAAAGTGTTTACATAGTTTAATACCCCAAGTAGACTCCAGAGAATTTCCCTCAAGTAGACAGCAAATGTTGTAGGTGTGACGGATAAGAAACAGGTGTTTGGGAACATAATGTCTGGGAGTGCAGTGAGTTGCTGCACTTTAAGCATGCCCTGTCAGAGATGCTGAGTGGGTAGATTGGTGTGATGATGGAGATGATTTGTCTGAGCTATGATACAGAATCAGAACTGCCTAGACATGGTAAGGCCTTGTTGTATCTAATTATGGTGGTTGTCAAAAAGCAATTACTAAAAAATGGAAATCAAAGTCTAAACCAACTACACTAGAAGTAGTGAGTATAGTAACAGAGATAAAGCAACTGGTATTGAGATCTTTAGAAAAAGGTAGAAGCAAACTACATAGGGGAAAAATGGGAATTGGGGGAACAATACGTACAGGGTAGGAATGAGGTTTAAAAGAAGTCAGGACTTAAATGAGGTATACAATGTCTGACTGAAAATGACTGGGCAGATTATAAGTGATGTATAATGTTTGCAGCTGGGAGTGTGTCAGTATGGTTTGTGATGCAAAATGCTTGCAATTAGGATTGTGTTGGTGTGGTTTGTTTTCATTAAATTTATGACTGCGTATGTCGTAAGTGATGGTTTAATAAAGATGTTTCTTGTTTTAAAGAAAAAGGCAGGAATTGAATAATTTATGTAATGTTGCTTAGGTTATATGGCATATAGCAATATATATGAAGTATAATGTTTGTAAACATGAACTTGTTAATGCAGTTTGATTACTTTTATATAAATGTAAATTTGCTTATGTTACAAGTGATAATTCAATAAAGGTGGTTAAAAAAAAAAAGCAGGGTCCATGGATGTCTTCTATGCCAGGCAAAGATCAGCACTCACTACTCTGTATGATACTGAGTAAAGAGATTGGGCTTTGAGGCAGTTATCATTTAGTCCTGGTATTCTTTTTGTAAGAAACTTTTGTGGACATTCCAGTTGCTGTACGTCTCTGGTCAGGTACATACCAAAGAGGCTTTATACTCGATGATGGGTGTAATGAGTGCTGAGTGCAGTGGTCTGATGACCTCTCTAGACCTAGATGCCATACCCTATAAATATTTTCTTACTACCTTGGACACATGTTGATTGAAGGCTAGATTGCTATCTACACGAGTTCCCAGATCCCTGACTAGAAAATCAACTTTTAGAGGTGTTTTATTGATTGTGTAGTTATCCAGGTTGGCTGACTTCCCAAAACATACTATGATGATTTTCTTGGCATTGAGTATTATGCCATAGCTTTGTCACCAAGTATTTTTTCTGTGTTAGACCTTCCTTTGTCTTCCTCAGTGTCACATGAACCTTGGTTTGCCATTGCCTACAACACTCTTGGCTTAAGGTTAAAGAATAAAGTTAGCCTTAGTATTTATCTTTACATTCTCTTAGCATTTGCTATTAGCCTGTGTTGCTTTTATGTTTCTTATAGCTTTATTTGTAATAACATTAGTAGCTGGAGTATGGTGGGTATGTGTTTTTCTTGATGAGCAGTACTTTTAATTATTGATCATATATATACGTTTTTCATCTTTTCTTAGACATGGACAAGGAGAAGAATTTTCATAAGTGCCAGAAATGTGGTCACAAAATTTCCCCACAAGATACCCATGAGTTTTGTGTGTGAGGTATGCTTGGGGGTAGAGCACCTTTCTGCTGATTATTGTATTTGCAAGTCCTTTGGGCTGCAGACAGACAAACCAAGTTAATTATTAAGGAGTATTACCTCCTTATCCTGAGTCTGACAAGCCCAAACAGGCTTTGAATAAAGACAGCCATGGTGGCAAGCAAAAAAGCAAATGATGGTGAGCCCCATAAGAGAAGGATTCAGAGCTGCCCCTAGCTTCAAAGGTATCTATAACCGAGTCTGCATTGGCTTTGACACCAGCACATTTCCTGATGTTGACCTAATCCATATTGGAGATGACTGTCATTCCAGATAAATATTCTAAGAGACTGTTCAGTAGGACCTGAGAGAGGGAGCTGTCTCACATACCCTTCCAGCCTCCATCTGTGTCTTCATTTATATCTTCAGATCCTCCAGGAGTAGCTCAGAAGGTGGTTTGGATTCCATGATGCAGGCATTTTTGAAGAGTCAGAGATGGACTTCTTCACATCCTCCTCTAGATCGAGGGTGAGTATGGCTGGCCCAGCATCCCCATCTTTCATTTCCTAGTATATGTTTATGTACCGTTGGCTTTGGAGCCAGCTCTTTCTCAAACCAAGTTCCCTGTCATACCTCTCAACTGTACAGATTGTCACAGAATGTCCAGACTTTTGCTTCAAATAGTTGGACTGTTCGTCATAAAGTCTGTGGTTTTCTGGCAGATCACAGAGAACTGAAGTCAATTAATTATGAACAAATAACGACATATATTTGAGTTTCAGATTTTGTTTCCTTCAGAAAATGCATGCTAACACAAATCACATTATTCTAGCAGCTTTCAAAGTTTATAAGAGCAATATTTAAAATCTGTCCCTATTTGTGTGCCTTTGTCCCTCCATTAGTTTAGGCTTTGTCCAGATTCTTGCATTAAGAGGTTGAGAGGTGTGTTCCCTCTGTACTGACTGATGTTCATAGCTTGCTTGCAGAGGTTTTTGATCCAACACAGTTTATCCTGAGACTCTTAGAGAACAGTGAGTCTTCTTATCTGAGAGTCTTACAGTTGACTTTGTTTCAGAATCATCATCACTATGCTGTGTCTTCAGAGCTGTCTTTGAAGATGTTTCATATGGCCACCTTGCCAGAGTTAGAGACACTGGCCTGTGAGACAATGGTGTCAATATCCAACTTGAGCCCTTCTACCGTCTCATGTTTTAGGATGCTCTCTTTGATGCTGCCCATCTTGCCCTCAGTGAGGGTGGACCTGCCCACTGAGCAGGAATTCCTAGACTTGTCAGAGGTTAGTATGGCCTTTCAGGTTATAAGGAGGATAATTTTCTTTCCAGCAAGAACCAACACACAGGCTCCCTCAGTATCCATTCCACCTTGTGACACTCTCTCTCATCTTTGTCTTAGGCCCACTGTATGTCCATGGGTCAGAACTGTGGGACTGGCCTCAAAATCACTGCTAGGATGTGTCCTCTGAAGAGTTGGATCCCACACAAGAAAGCAAATCAAAGATTAATCAGAGGTAATCTTAGTGCTAGCTTTTAACAGCTGTCAGGGCTGTAAACTATTTAATGTCTTAAAAGTATGTTCTGATCTCTGTCCAGTCATAATGAACTAATTATGTGGTCTGGATGTCAAGATTTATCTTTGGAGTATCATTTGACATCTGTGTTTCGAACACAGAAAGTTCATTATGTTTGGCGACAACTGTAACCCTCCATCTTATACATTTGGACTCTATGTGCGCTCACACATTAATGTGTATCCATGAGTGTGCATATGTGTATACATATACGAGTATACATACATATGTGTGCATGTGTATATGTTTATGAGTATGTACATGTATATACCTATATGAGTGTGCATATATATGTAAGTGTATATGTACAGGAGTATGCAGTGACAGTTGGCATAATAGTTAAGGGCTTTCCCTCCCATGCACAAGGTATAAGGTTCAATTCTGTCCTTTGCCTATTACCTGTTTGCAGTTTGCATGTTCTCCCTGTGTCTCTGTGGGGTTCCTTCAACATCTGAGAAAACATGCTGAGTGTTTTATCTCAAACTCACCCAAGAATGGAGCTGTGGGAAGCAACACAGTAGTACATAATGCCCTACAGGGGGAAGAGTTGTACAGACCAACTGATTTGGGCATCTATTGTGATGGATAGTATCCTCAAGATAGGAGAACACAGATCACAGACTGTGCACCATGGCAAGGTTAGCCACTTGATGGTGTAAAATATGGCTGTAGGTGATTCAGTTGTGTTGACTAATGTCACCAAAATGGGGATGGATATTTGCCAGTGATAAATGGGTTGAAGACCTGGCCATTTCTGTCCTACACCAGAGACTTGCACTAATGGTGGGAGGGGTGCATGTGCCCCTATTGGCTAGTGTCTGCTTCCATAAAAAAGTCCAGCAGTCCTGTGTCAGTAAGCTACTGGCTGTATGGTGTCCAGATACTCAGCTTGGGTTACCTGGGATAGCTCTGTTGAGTGAAAGCTGGACATAAAGCCAATCAACCTTCTCAAACATCAGCTAAGAATTGCTGCACTCAGTGTAGGTTCACTGACAGGATGGAGACTGAAAGTGGATGACATGATGGCAAGGAGGAGACTGGACCTCATATGCATCCAGGAGACAAGGTGGAAGGCCGGTGCAGCAAAGCTACTTGGCCTGGGAACCACAGTAGGACAGACTAGAAATCTTGTGGGAAACATGGTAAGGGAGAAGCTTCAGGAGGCAGTGAAGGATTTCATCAGAATTAGTGACAGACTCATGATAATCAGATGCCAAACTAATGATAGGGCGGTATTCAAAATCTCAGCCTATGCCCCACAACAGGGTTGTGATAGTGAAGAAAATATTGTATTCAGACAGCAGTTGCAAATCCTACTAGATGAAACAGGACAAAATGAACTGATGTTGATAATGGGTGACTTGAATGCACATATTAGGACAAGCAGAACAGTATATGAGGACTTCCTAGGTCCACATCGGATGTGTGGGGCAAGAGGAATAAAGAAGTAGAGGCCATTCTAAACCTGTCTGGCAAATGACTTGGTAGTAGCCAACACGGTTCAGAAAGAGAGACAGTCACAAGACCACATACGAGAGTGGCCAACATGCAACTCAAGTAGACTACCTTCTGTTAAAGAAAGGGCACTGGGGTAGAGTCAGTGATTGCAAAGTCATCACCATTGAAAAATCGGCACACAGCATAAGCCATGGGTTTTCATAATCAGCTGCAAGCAGTGGTCAGAAAAGGCTCTAAGGTCAACAGAGACTAGGCTTAATAACTGGAAGTTGACTGGAGAGAAAGCACAGCAGTTCAAGGAATTACCCAGGGCTCTAGCACCTCACGAAGAGGAAGACATGGGTGTAGTTGAAGAAGAATGGCAGCACCTCAAAACAACATATTGTGAGGACTACAGAACAGATATGCAGCTGAGTCAGGTATGCAAATAAGGTACCTAAGGAAAGCTGGTGGTAGAATACAGATGTCCAAGATTTCATTAAAAGAAAGAAGGAGTGAAGGGAAAAATGAGAGATGGAAGAGATGAACCAGGTTAGGAAGGAATACTGGTTGGCTAACAAAGAGGCTGAGAGCGCAGTTGCAATAGCAAAGAACAAGGCATCACAGGCCCTCTACCAGCTTCTAGAAAGTGACTCTGTAGATCGCTCAAAGAAACTATATCAGGTTGCAAGGCAAAGACAGAAAGATAAAGATGTTAGTCAGTCACCATTTTTAAGGGATGCCAGCAACAACATGCTCATGAGTACAGAGGAGATCAAAGGCAGATGCAGTACTTCTAGCAGTTTTTGAATGAAGAAAACTCCATAGAAGCTGAATTGCCCCAGACACACCCTACGATGAGCAGAGGAGGAGCCCACCATAGAATAAGTAAGAACAGCACTAAAGAAAATGAAGTCAGAGAAAGCAGCAGGCTCAGATGAGGTCAGAGCAGATATGATGAAGATGCTGGATGAGATACGTGGCTCCTGAGTGTACTCATAGTGTGGAGAGAAAGGCATATCACAGATGAATGGAGAATAAGCATATTAGTGCCAGTGTACAAAAACAAAGGGGGCATTCACAGGTGTGGGCAGTACAGAGGTATTAAACTCCTGTCACATTGCATGAAAGTTCTGGAGAGGATGACTGATAAATGAACACGTAGAGCAGAAGAAAGTATGATGGGTGATGAGCAGTTCAGATTCAGATCAGGTTGCAGCACAATCGATTCAATGTTTACAGGAAGACAGATCGATGAGAAGAAGCCAGCAACGAGGAAAGAGTCCGACTGGGCATTCCTAGACTTGGAGAAAGCATATGACAAGGTTCCAAGAAAGCTGATTTGGGCAGTCCTCAAAACATTGATAGAATTAGTGCTAGCCTGTAGAAGGACATAATGATTCAAGCACAAACACTGTTTGGTCTCACACAGGGGTTCCCAGTGAGAGTGGTTGTGCACCAGGGTTCAGCTCTGAGTCCACTGCTGTTCACACTGGTGATGGACTAAATTAGTAAACAGGTAGGAGGTGACAGATCAGCAATGTTGCTCTATGCAGATGATGTGGCACTACCTGCAGACTCTGAGCAAGAACTTCAGAAAAGGCAGCCACACATAGGGGGAATGAATTGCAAAATTGAAGGCACATGGGATGAAACTGAGTAAAGATAAGACAGTAATGACGGCAGCAAATGGGGAAATAAGAAGAAGCTGAGAATTGAAATAGAAGGGAAAATAGTGGAATAGGTTAACAGATTCAAGTATCTGGGAGGGATGGCTGAGGAGAAGGGAGGTGTGAATGAGGAGGTCAGTTCCAGAATTAGAGAGGAAGCTGCCAACTGGCACAGAGTGTCAGGTGTAGTATATAACAGAAGAATGCCAAAGAAGCCAAAACGTAAGGTGGAAAAAACAGTGGTGTGACCAATACTGCTGTATGGTACAGAAACCTGGCAGTACAGGCAGAGCAGTTGAAGAAAGCAGAGGTGATGGAGATGAAGTGCCTGAGATTGGTGGTAGGATGCACACTGTAGGACAGATGAAGAAATGAGGACATATGGGCAAAAGCCAAAGTAGTTCCAACTACAGAGAAGGTAAAAGAGAACAGATTATGATGGTTCGAGCACGTGTGAAGAAAAGCAGAACATAGTCTGGTGAAGAAGATTTAGACAGGCAGAAAGAAGGTAAGAGGAAATGAGGGCTTCTAACAAACAGGTGGATGAATTGTGTGAGTGAACACCTGTGACAATTAGGCATGAGTTTCAAAGAAGGTAAGAGAGTGGCACTGAATAGAGAGAGTTGGCAAAAGATGACATGACAAAACAGGGTTTATGATGATGTGTATGTATATGAGTATCCATATCCATATATATATATATATATATATATATATATATATATATATATATATATATATATATATATATATATGTCTCCTTCAAAACACCGAAAAAACAGAACATCGACAGTGTTTTGAAGGAGACCAAAACACTGAAATTGCAGAACACTGAAAAGCACAAAATTCAAAATCCCGATGTTACTGGAGTTTGATTTAGCGCTTTTGGTGTTTCGCTGTGGGTGTGTATGCATGTGTAAGTGTATTTGTGAGGGGTAGTGCTGTGTGTGTTGTGACTGTGGTGTGTGTGTGTGTGTGTGTGTGTGTGTGTGTGTGTGTGTGTGTGTGTGTGTGTGTGTGTGCGTGTGTGCGTGTGTGTGTGTGTGTGTGTGTGTGTGTGTGTGTGTGTGTGTGAAGGATTGTAGTGTGTGAGTTTGCCTTGTGTGTCTGTGCGATCTCAGAGTTAGAATATTAAAGTAATGGGGCGTGGGGAGTGCAGGGGGGCTTGCCCCTCCTGCCTATTTGTAGTGTAGGGTGGTGTGGTTGGTAGTTTGGGGCAGTTGTGTATGTATTTGTGTATGTTTTTTGTGTGTTTTTTGTGTGTGTTATACTTACGTGTTTTTTGGTGTTGTGGGGTTTTGTTGTTTTGGTCTCTGTGTTTTGGTCTTCGGTGTTGTGAGGTTTCATTGTTCTAAAGTAGACCCATACATATATATATATATATATATATATACATATATATATATATATATATATATATATATATATGTAGATAAATATATAGATATATGTATATGTATATATATATATATATATATATATATATATATATATATATATAGATGTACCTATATAAGGTATGCATATCTATGTACATGCATAGCTATATGAGTATGCGTATATGTCATGTAAATGCACATATATAGCTATGTTTTCTCACTTTTTTCTAATTTCTCCAAATCTTTTGGGTTTCTAATACCATTATGGGAATGGACCCCATTCCTAAGTAAAAGTATGATTAAAGTTCATGAAATTAGTTCTGTTTCAGTCTTTGATGTCAGCCAAAAGTGCTCTTTGCAGCACCCGCAATGTGCCCAGTAATGACTCCTTCTGCAATTCATACGGGGTTACATGGATTGGTAACATATCTATCTTTTGAACTGTTGGTAATGGGTGATCCCATGTGATATAAACTTCATCATTTTCTATGATGCTTTGTGACTCATGTTTCCAGTGTTTTTTAGCCACTTTGATACCATAATGTTTGCATAGTCCCCAGTGCAACAGTCTCGCCACATTATTATGCCTTTCTGTATGCAGTCCTTCTACCATTAGTGTGTCACAACCAGCAACAAGGTGTGCAACTGTTTCCAATTCGGTTTTACAAAACCTACATTTGTCTGTTTCTCCCACATGTTCAATGGACTTTGTAAACCAACGTGTACATAGCCCACTATCTTGGGCTACCAATATTAACCTTTTATTTCTTGGTTTGAATTTGCCTCCACTTAACCATACCTACATTCGTTCTTGATCAACATGAGGCTCTTCCAGAAGTTTTCTATACTTGCAACTATATTTATGTTTTTTTCCACATTTCTTGTCTTCTCATCTGGTCCTTCACCTTATATTCTTTCTTTTGCTTTCTGGCACATTCAGTTGCTGCCTGGTTTTTATCTACTTCTGGTTTGATTTCCATTCCTGTTTGATGTTGATATGTTTCTGCTAAAGTAATCAGAGAAGTCATCTTAGATTTATTCTCCTCATGTTTCAAAACTTTCACTACATTGGATCTTGTGAGGTCAGTAGATATGTTAGGAGTTCCAAGACTGCAGATGTATACATGTAATCAATTTCAAGGAGGCCCATCCATCCTTCGGAACAGGGAATATATAATCTTGGTATACACTGATTTTTATAAATCATTTGGTGAACATAAAGCATCCTTCTTGTTTTAGTATGTAATCTATTCAACACTTTTTGGGGCCAGTCAATCACTCCAAAACTGTAAATTAGGACAGGAAGAGCAAATTGAGTTATAGCTTGGATCTTGTTCCTAGATGTCAGTGCTGTTCTCGGGATTAATTTAAGTCTTCTAAAGTATTCCTTACTGAGTTTTATTCGCATTTGTTCATGTTTTATTGCTGATCCTTCATCAGTTCCCAAGTATTTATACACTTCCTACTTGCTTGAGTTCTTTTATATCATATTCTTGTGCCAAACTGATGTTTTCCTAGTGCTGCAGTTTTCCTGCTTTAAAGGTTGCTTTTGCACATTTATCAAGACGAAATGACATTCTAATATCATCTGAAAAAGTTTTGAAAACCTGCAGCTGTGCTTTCAGTTCCTCATCTGATGAGCTATACAGTTTTAAATCCTCAACAAAGAGAAATAGACTTTGTGGTTTTCTAGGAGCCAAATTGTAGCACTGGTCCAAGCTGTTAAGTAAACAGCTTAATGGATTAATGGCAAGTCAGAATATCAGCGGTGACAGAGAGTCACCCTGGAATATCCCTATTTTAATTTTTTTTATCCTTGGGATAATAATGTGTCCTTTATCATGGCTTAATTGCAAAGTGGTCTGCCATTGTTTCATGGTTACTGTAATGTAGTCAATCAGTGTAGGGTGTATCTTATACACTTTTAAGCACTCTTTTATCCATGAATGTGGGATACTATCAGATGCTTTTTTGTAGTCAACCCATGCCATACGTAGATTCTTCCCCTTTTTACATATCTCCACTATAACTTTATTTAAAAACAAATGAGCCTTTGTTCCATATGACTTTCTTTTATTGCCCTTTTGTTCTACTGCCATAATTAAGTTTTCTTCTAAATGACTATAAACTCTGTCGGTGTCAGTTCCCATGTATAGTTTATACATCATCAGAAGGCAAGTTATTGATCTATCATTTTTAGGGTAGCTTGCAGGTTCACTCAAGAGCATTGTTTTGCCTGTTAGCCAGTGTGGTGTCTGTTCGGGGTGCGCATATAAATAGTTCTCACTCATGGCTAAATCCTTGTGCAAAGATGTTAATACTTTTAACCAAAAGTTAGGTACAGCATCTGGGCCTGGAGTTTTCCAGTTTGAGGCTTTTCTTAACTTTGTTTCAGTCTCACTGGCTGTTACTTCATCCCATTTCATATCCTGTTCTTTTAAACTTATTCTTCTTTCACTTCTTTTATCCATTTAGCATCTTTGTTATGTTCCACAGGATCTTCATAGATACTTCTCCAAAATGTATCTACTTCCTCTTTTTTTGGTGGTCTCTCAATTCCTTTTACCTTATTTCCCAATTCTCTATAAAACTTTTTTTGGATCATCAGTAGATTGCTTATTTTGTACTTTTCCCTTATATTTCTGTGTATCTTCTAAGTTTTTTTCACCTATGCTGAAATTTTTAGTTTGTTATTTGCGATAGTGCATGATAGATCCTGGTCTGTTCCAATATTGCGCATTGCTTTAATCGCATCTATATAACTTAGTATTTTTATCTATTCCCTCTTCTATAATCTTCTAGCAGTGACACTTCTTGTTTTAATTGCTTTATAGTTTTCTCTATTCAATACTTCCATGATGGTATTCGATTTTTCCCCTTCCTTTCCCTCACTACCCTGTGATCTTGTGGTAGAACTGTATCAGTTATTAATTTAGTAGCACAATAATATATCCTCTTAACGTCTGTTACATGGATCTCTATGGACAGTCCTAATTACTGCATTCATTTGTTTTATCAAACTTCTTACTTTTTGGGTTTTACGGACCTTCTGCAGTCTATTTCTCTCATTGATCATAATATATTTATCCATGTCCATTAAATCAAGCAACTCTTCTCTCAGATCATTTTCTTCCAAACTGAGGGCACATCCCTTGTTTTACGTTTCCTGTAGGCATTCTATAAGGAAGTTCTATAGCATCTCCCTGTGGCACATTCTCTTCAATTTCATCCTGTGTCATCTGTTGCTCTGTCATATGGGAACTCACTGGCCTATCACTCCTCAACACTGACTGCATCAGAGTTTCCACAGTTTCCTGTTCCTTTCCTTGCTGTCTAGCTTCAAGTGAACGTTTATACTGGTTTCCTGTGGAAGGCTCCAAAATATCTTGATATGTCACTTGACCAATTGCTTCCTCTTTCACTGGTTTCCTCTTAATTTGGATATCCATTGCTGTACCCTGGTGTGGTGCTTTCTGCATTTGATTTTTTACACTGAACCCTTTTCTTTGCAGCTGCTCCATAACCTCAATTTCTATTTCTTTGACTTTTCCATTACTAATCTTTTTTTCTACTTTTTCTCTTAGTCTTATTTTTTTGTATTGTAAAGTTTTCCATATCCGGATTCCTTTGCCTGTATTTTTCTCCATATATCTTTGGTGCTGCTCTTTTTTCATTGGTTAGTTTTGCTTTCTTCTTTGCATAAATATTATACCATATTAAATCTCTTTTCCTTTCCCCTGTCCTTACTTCTTCTTCACATCTCCTGATCTTCTTGCTTTTCCTTTTTCTGGGGACTTACTCCATCATGCTGTGATGTAGTCTGTGTTAGACCTTCTACATTAAATCCTTCACTTCACAGGCACTCCATAACTTCAACTTCTATTTCTTTAGCTTCTGCTTTAGTAATCTTCTTTTCCACATTACATCTTTGTGATATTAATTTTTTTATTGTGAAATTTTTCATATCTGGATGCCTTTGCCTCTATTTCTCTTGGAATATCTTTGAGACTTCCTTCTTTATATTAGTTAACTTGCCTTTCTCTTTTGCATAAATACTGCACCATATCAAATCTGTTTCTTTACCATGCCCATATTTCTTTTTTATATTTTTCAAATATCTCTAGGTTTTGTTGTTTATATTTTCACACTTCCTCAGATGCTTCTTTTTTTATAACAGATCAAAGTTTCTGTTTTATTAATGAACGCAAATTTTTATTTGAAGTTTCTGATAGTTTTTCCTGAGAAGTATTTTTCTTTCCTCTAATTTCTCTATCCTCAATAGTCCACTTTTATCCTGGGTCTTTTGTTTTTGACTTACTTCTGTCCATAATATATACTATTTAAATAAGTCTGTATATCAGTGTCACCTTGGTGAGATTTTGTGAAAAACAGGGTCCACAAGACTTGAGGACGAATTCAGTTTCAGCACTACTACTCTCCTTTGCTTGCTGACTTTTCGCCTGTCCATTAGGACATATGTATGCATGTGTATATGTCTATATATATATATATATATATATATATATATATGTATGTAGATACAGTACCTATATGAGTATGTGTATATTTGTACTTGTATACCTTTATGCATGTATATGTAAGTGTATATATGTATGATGATGTGTACATATGTACATGCATACCTATTTGAGTTTGGATATATATATATATATATATATATATATATATATATATATATACATATATATATATATATATATATATATATATATATATATATATATATATATATATATATATATATATATATATATATATATATATATATATATACATATATATATATATATATATATATATATATATACGTGCATATACCTACTGTATATGAGTATGCATGTATATGTACGTGCAGTGGTTCCAAAAGTTTTGTGGGCCGAGACCCACTTTTGAAAACAGTAATTTTTTGAAACACACTACTCACTTGTAATGTATATTTTGTGTGTGTGCGCGTGTGTGTGTGTGTGTGTGTGTGTGTGTGTGTATATATATATATATATATATATATATAGATAGATTCACTTCATAATCTCGAAATGCTGAAAACTGAATTTCAGTATCTCGAGACCATGAAGCCAAAAATCCATAAACTCGAAACCCCAGAAGCGCGAAATTTAAAATCGCAACTTCTACACTAAACATACTGCAGACACAAACACAAACATGCACATCCCTACACATACACAACCACCTACCCTACATACAAGAAGGGGAGCAAGCCCCCCTGCACCCCCCGTGTGGGGGGCTGTGCCCCCACACCCCCCCTACTTAAATATACTAACTCCGAGGTCGCACTACACAAAAACACCACCACACAAGCTACATTCCCCTCGCACACACACATCACACTAACAAAACACACAGACACACACTAAAGGCCCTACACAAAACCCGTAAAACACAAACACTTACCTACATCTCCATCCACACACTCGCACACTGCAACACCAGAACCACTAATTCAAAATCTCTGAACTTCGGAATTTTGAATTTCATGCTTCTGGTGTTTCGGTATTCTGCATTTTCACCTTTCTGGTCTCAGGCTGCTGAAATTCGGGATTTCAGTAGTTTGAGATTCTGAAGGGAACTTTCTTTTGAAATGTACATAAGGAACAATGAAAAATCACTTCTAAGTCATTAGCTAAAAGATTCTCACAACTTTCCCTAAGATCAGTTGCCCAGACACTCGTTCGAAGTTTTCCGCCTGAATGACAAGCAGAAAGTTAAAGTTCCAATAATGCAGACCAAAGGTAACTTTCTTGCAGCTGCAGACCATGAGCTTGACTGCGACTTCCTGCAGCTATCTTACGCAGGAAACATCAGCATGCTGATTGGTATTCCACGCAAACTGTCTGGAATGAAACAACTGGAGAAGAGGCTGCATTGGGTGACGGTTTTTGTTCCTCTGTGATGTATTGCTCGGAGCTGTTCCACGTTAAGAGTGTTGGTTCAGCTTTGCACATTCTGATTAGCTATTTTCGTGGTATATGAGCCAATCAGAATGTGCAAAGTGGAACCAACACTCTTACTGCGGAACAGTGGAACTTTGTGAGTTCTGTGTCTTAAATGTGGCACGTTCTGCATAATCTGGAGCACTTGGCAGCTCAGGTTGTGGCAAACTAATGCAACTGCAGTCTGACACAACCCCTCCCACACTGAATATAGACTGACCAAAGAAAAAGCCAATAACAAGTAACACTGTCCCACCAAGTGCCTACACAAGGTGTAATATGTACTGTAAATGCAGTTGGTAGCCTGGACAATTGGAGAAAGTACTTGTCAGTTTAGCAATTTTCTAGTAGTAGTACAGCACATTAGACTAATGCTTAGGTTACTTTTCTTGTATACTAGGGAAGGGGTTTTAGAAGTTTGTTGAAGGCTACTCGATAGTATGCTTCTATGTTTTGGAGTCATTCCCAAATATATTGTGTATTTGCCTTTAGCTTAGTTTACAGAAGTATCAGCAGCTTTTAAATGTAATGACTGAAAAGTAGTCTTGCGAGGTTGTCTGTTTTGTTCCCTTGACAAGATAAGCTTCATTTAGCAATGCAGGTGTGAAGTGAAACAAGGATGTTTTGTTTAAAAATGTGTTTCTTAAAATACCAGACGTTTTATCAATAGCGGTTAGAAATAAGCCATTTATGAACAGGGAGATATGTGAATTGTTATGTTTTGTAACTGCAGCCTTCCTTCAGGAGTTTTTTGTCAGATTTATACTTATTACAATTGTCAGCATAACATCAGTATCTAGTGTTTAAAACTAAAAAATGATCCACTGTAAGTCAGAAAATGTTAGGAAGGCATCCTTCCCATCATGTGACTGAGTGACAGCAGTATTGTGCTTCCTGGTTTGTAATGTGAGTTGCTCTTCATTGCATCCTACGTGGGCATAATTTACTTATACCCACTCCCCAGCCACATGGTCTGGCATCACTTCCTGGTCGCTGCAGTGTAAGGAAGTACCATTTTATTGTTCTTTAGTTTATGGAAAAGTTTGTTCATGGTCTCTTGTCAGAATGCCTTGTGTATCCTTTATAGGTTTGTTCAGAACATTTGTGATTTTTTTTAATTGAAACTGGTTTGCAATATGTAGACAGGTTGTCATTTGATCTTGTAAGGGGAAACAAACTGTCCAGATTTTTCCAGAATCTCCGTACTTTTACCTCATGCATTTGGTCAGTTTATCATAAAATGTGTATTTTCCGGTAAATCATTGGTGATCGAAGTTGCAAAAAAAAAGATGCATTTGAAATTCAGACTTCATAGCTGTCAGAAATGCACAATATTGCAAAACCTATTACTATAGCTAATTTCTAAGTTTATAAGAGCACTATTTAAAATCTTTTAAATTATTTTGGGACATTGCCCCCCACTATGTTTTGGCCTGGTCCAGATTTCTTGCACTTAGATGTATAATGGGAAAGGTGAACAAGTTTAGACAGAATACACTGAACCTCAGTATACACTCATTTGTTGTTAGAAACTTTATGTGATCCACCCAATATTAGCTTACAACCAACCAATGGGTCACAACTCACAATTTGGGAACCTCTGTGCACGTGTATACCTGTATGAGTAAACAATAAAAAGGGCATTCCTGGATTTGGGGATACTGAGTTATCAGGATTTCCTGACTGGTCCTTTAGAGCTATGACAGGATAAAATTAAATTACCAATAGAACAATCAGACTTTTGGAGAGGCAAGTCTGAAGTGAGCCTGATCAACCAGGCTACGGTAATCCTTACATAGATACTGTGATTTGCCTTCCTGTTTGTGTGGTAGCAAACTCTGGTTTGCCTTCCTGTCTGTCTGGTAGCAATCTGTGCTGTATAGTTTTGTGCTATGAAAAAGAAGACGACTTAGTAAACTCAGACTTTAATTCTTCAGGTTCTTATGTCTATTTATTTAAGGTAGATGAGCATTGCTTCAGGTGCTCAATGTTTACAGCATTACCGTTTTTGGAGTTTACAGTTGTTATAATCATGTTATATGCCCACTGGGAGTGTGTCTTGATCTCATTAAAAAAGATTGATGTCATTAGTGTGGAGCAGAGTTGTTTTGGTGCCAAGGATTTTGAAATTTTAGTAACATTAAGGTGGGATAATTATTAAACAGCGGATTTTAAAATTATTCAACAATGTTCAATTTCACATCTTATGGTTTGTCATTTTAAAACATTAAAATGGATCAGATTTGTCAACATTAGAAAATGTAACCAGGTAATTCGGCATTTTGAATCTAATTTGAGATAATTATTAGAAGGATAGCTGGTCTGTGGGAGTAGTGACTATGGGTTACTAGGATCATGTGTGGAGTTTTGTTTCTTTTTAACCAAGGTCTTTGCTAATGGATGATGTTATGTTGTAAATTTTCAAGTCATTCGTCAACCATTGGGTTCAGATCCAAACCTTGGATCCAACTCGGTTGTTACTATAGCTCATGGCCAGCTAAAACTCTCGAGCTTCTTCCTACTCATAAAGCACCAACCCCTAACATATCTCGGATCTCATTTGCTGCTTTCATGTATAGACTTGGTCGGCTTTGTTCTTGAGCAAATTTAAAGATAAGTGTTATTCCAACAGCTTTTTCTTCCTTTTCTACTTTTTTATTCCTTTGTAAACTTGGTTGATTTGTCCATTACCATTGTTGGTATTTTTTTCTTTCTCATTTCTTAAAATATTAAAATTTTGTCTGTAATTTTCCCTCTTACACCTTTGATGTATTCTCTTGTACCATTGTTGGTAATTTTTCTTTTTTTCTTTCCTCCTTACCCATTCAAAAAAAATGTTTTTCCTTCTCTCTTGGTTTGTGTGAAAATGTTTGAAAAAGGTTTTAAAAAGTGTAGGAAGTAAGGCCATAAGCTACCTTGTTTGGATGCTTATGATCTTTGTGTCTATTGCTTAGGCCCAGAACATCTTGATGCAGACTGTATTTGCAACAGCTTTAATCCACAAGCAATAGCGGACCATAAAAATAAGTTGCTGCCTACTACCTTTTTCGAAGCCATATTTGGGGTTAATTCCCCCCAGGATAACTTCAAAGGAGACTACAAAAAAGTCCCAAGAGAAGTCAAGATCTTAGAGTCTGTATTCAACAGAGCTGCCACTAAAAAAGTCCAAGTTGGATCTGAAACCTTCTAGTTCAAAGACATTGACAAGATCCACTAAAGCTTCCTCAAATCTGAGTATGTTGGATCCCAAATCACTTTCTTGGACCTGATACTTTCCCTCCTTAGGCCTAATGCAGTCTAGGGACCCTTCTCTATTCCTAGAGAGATGACGTTTCAAATCTCCATCAATTGCTTTATCTTGTTCTTCCAGGAGTCTCACGAAAGCCAACATGGATAGAATGATGAGGAAGTTTCTCACAGTGCAGATACTGCACTGCACTAGTTTCTCCCAGCTCCTGCTCCTTTGGGTCAGGAAGTCTTGGCCAGCTCTACCTCTCCAGTATCAGTTCCTTCTCTAATTCAAGTCCTTGAATCCTAGTTTGCCAAGACAATCTGGATCAGATCAGAGGATAGTCATGTCCACAGATCAGAGGGTTTTTCTGAGTGCCCCAGCTCTGATGAGTTTAGAGTGGAGTGGCTGTCGAAGTCAAAGTGTCCTGTTCAGATCTGAGGTGTTGGAGTTGACTCCAAAATTTTTGGACCCATCTCTGCCCCTTGGAGCCTCAAACTGTGGACAGCTCAGCTCCCAATTTTGCATTGGGTGGATTGCCTTCAGGGCAGACAGAGCCAATGGAGTGAAAGCATGGCTTCTCTGCTCCATTGGTTTCCTTCTCCCTGGGGTGGTGAGCCTTTGAGGTAGTGGAGAGAGTGTCCTCTACCCCTTGGTTCTTCCTTCGATATTTCATCTGTCTCTGCTCCTTCAGCTTCAACATTCAACTCTACAGGGACAGCAGGGTATTACCATTGCTTCCGATATTTCCCCAGAACATCCTGTCGAGGAAGTACCCCCTGAAGAGAAAATGAAAAAGGAGGCACTTAGAGTCCAAAGGGGAGAGATCATCTAGATCACCACCAAAAGATGTCTCATTTGGAGGCATTCTAGTGATCCTCAAACAAAGGGTTGGTTGGCCTTCCAAAAATCTTTCCCTGGAGGAATCGGTCTTCCTGGAGGCATTTGGATCTGGCCTGTCTACCTTCTGAATAACTCCACCCACTGATGAGCTCATTGACTTGATCTCTCAGCAGGCATGGAAGGAACCTGATGCAGGTTAACAAATCCCCAAGAGACCAGACCGAATTCTGGTACCATCGACAGAAAGGGAAATCTATAGCAAGGGAGTACCAGCAGATGCCATGGTCATGGCAGTGGCCATGAAGAAGGAACTTGTGGAACAAAGTTCCACTGTCCACCCCCCTAACAGAGAGTCTAGGACTGTGGACAGATTTAGGAGCCATGTCTACACTTCAGTGACTTTTGCTGTTGACCTGTATGACACATTTCAGTAGGTTGCAAAGAGATTTGATAAAAGAACAGTCAAATACTCTTTCAAGGACCAATACTGCAGAGACTCAAGCTTCAGAAGCCTCGCAGTTGTCCATTTCAAATTCATCCATGAGGCTTATCTCTCATGCGGCTGAGGGTACCTCAAATGAGAGTTCAAAAAGCTCAGTATTGAGGCATGCCTGGATGCGCTTGAGTGATTTTGCAGAGCTTTTCAAGTCTTCTTTCATAAATGCTCCCTTCAACAGATCTTTCTTATTTTTGCACCAAAGTGACGGACACACTCTCCTGGTGTGATAAAGATAGAAAGGCTCTCTTTGCTGCAGGAGTACATTTTTCAACCCCTCAAGGGACCTTCTGTAGGAACCAACAAAGGAGATGGAAAATGTGGTTCAAAAAGTCTCATGGTCCTTTCCAAGATCCATATGGAGATGGTTTCCCCAGAGGCAGAGTGGGAGAATGCTGTTGGAAGACACCACCCATGCGGCAGAGGTGGCCCACAAAACTAGGGCTGTAGAGAGACTTTCTCTGACAGGCCCTACCAGCGCTGCTGAAAGGAGGCCCAATTGTCCCCCTCTGGAGGCGATCAAGGGTCATTTATCCCTCCAGCAGACAGCCTGGTTAGATATAACAAAAGATACATGGGTGCAGAGGATTATTTCCAGAGAAATTCAGCAGCACTAGAAATAGAAACACTGCTAGAAAAAGGAGTCATCCAAGAGGTCCCAACAAACCAGAGAGAATCTAGAACTTACTCAAGATTCTTTTTACTGCCAAAGAAAATGGGACTGGAGACCAATTCTGGATCTCAGCAAACTGAAGAAGTCAGTTCCACACTCAAAGTTTTGGATGGTCATTGTTCAGTCCATCCTGACTTTTCTAGGCAAAGGTGATTGGTTGAGCTCGATAGACCTTCAAGATGTGTACTATCACATAAAAATGAACAGGTTCCAGAAGGTTCTTACACTTCTGGCTTGGAGCCAGTCATCACCAGTTCAGAGCCCTGCCATTTGGTCTCACCACAGCCCCCAGGTTATTTACCAAATGCATGGCAGTGGTAGCAGCTCATCTGAGACTACAGGGACTCTAAGTTTTTCTGTATTTAGATGACTGGCTCATCTCTGCCCTGACCAGGCATCTACTCATAATAGCAAGAGAACAAGTACTCCAGCCTTGCTCCCTTCTAGGAATCACAAAAAATTACAACAAATCTCAGTTGCATCCATCTCAAACAGTGAAGTTCATAGGGGCAATTTTCAATACAGTATCTGCAACAGCTTCACTTCCTCTAAGCAGAGTACAGACATTGAGTTTCCAGGTCATGAAAGTTACTCAAAGAACCACATTTTCAGCCTGATTGATTCTTCAAGCCTTGGGGTCAATGGCAGCAGCCATAATTCTAGTCCTCCTGGCAAGATTTCATATGAGAATTTTTCAGTGGATGTTAGCATCTCAATGGTCGATTCTTTACCAGCAGATGTCAGTTCAAATAAGGATCATACACAAGCATACAAAAAATAGCTTTGGGGGTGGATAAGGTCAGGTCAAGTTCTACAGGGCCATCTGTTCATTCTCTCTCAACCCAAGGCCATAGTGACGACAGATGCATCCCAGACTGGGTGGGGGGCATTTCCTGGGGAAAACAGTCCAAGAGGCCAATTTGCATACAAATGTCCTAGAGATGAGAGCAGTGCATTTAACATTGTAAGCTTTTCAGGGTGCTCTATCTCTGGGGACGATTGTGATTCAAACAGACAATATGTCAGTGGTTTGGTACATCAACAAACAAGGAGGAACTAAATCTTACCCCTTGTGTTGAGAAGCGCTGACAGTGTGGCAATGGGCAATCTCATCCAACCGCTTTCTGATAGCAATGCACATTCCAGGGAAGTCCAACGTGATAGCAGACAAACTGAGCATGTCCATTCTACTACCTCACAAGTGGTCTCTCAACATAAAAGTGACAGAAGTGATTTTCCATCATTGAGGCCAGCCTTCCTGCAATCTTTTTGTGTCTCCCTTAAACAGCAAGCGCAGCAGCTTTTTTGTCCTAATCCTTCCACTGGGGAAATCACTGAGGGGCACCCTACTCCACGAATGGCCCTCCAGTCTTCTCTATGCTTATTCACCAACTGTTTTGATTCACAAGTTTCTACAGAAAGCTGCAAGGTTGAAGAGCAGTCATCCTCATTACACCTTACTGGCCTCGAGAGGTTTGGTTCCCATTCCTTTGGCCTTATCTTCTTTACTCACCTTGGATTCTGGATCCAACTCCAAAACTCCTGTCTCATACAACAGGCATGATTCATCCAGATATCTCAGACCTCAGGCTAACAGCATGGTGTCTCCACTTCCAATAATAGCCAGACAACCTCTGCTCTTGCCTCCTGTATGTTATATACATTTGTCTTCCCATAAAGCTTCTCTTAGGAAAATTTATAAAAGTAAATGGAAGACATTTGTTTGTTGAGTGCATGAAAAACATATCAATCCCTTTTCAGCTCCTACACAAAGTGTCCTAGAGATTTTGGCAGAATGTTTCAATGAAGGACCAAGCTCCTCTACCATTTAAGTTGAATCGGCAACAATCTCTAACTTTCATATAGGAGTTGACATTATTTCCCTAGCCTGTACTATGACATTCAAGACCTTCCTAAGAGGTACTATTTTACTTAAAGATCCTAGTCTTCCACTGTACTTAAATCTTCTAATACAGGCCTTAGTCCATTCCCCCTTTAAACCAGCAGAAAAATGTGATCTTAAATTTCTGACCTGGAAAACAATATTTCTGGTAGCTATTACCTCTGCCAGAAGAATTTCAGAACTTCAAACATTATCCTGCAAACGTCCTTACCTGATTTTCCATAATGACAGGGTGACATTAAGAACCAACCCTTTTTTTCTTCCTAAGGTGGTGTCAGAATTCAATCTTAATCAGTCTATTAACTTGCCCATTTTCTTTCCAAAATTTGAAAACAAAGGTGAATATATGTTACACTTGCTGGATCTTCATAGACAATTGCATTTTTACTTACACAGAACAAAAGAGATTAGAAAGTCTGATCAGTTATTTATATAACTTGCAGACAACAAACTAGGGAGATCTGTTACAAAGGTAATATTGGCAAGATGGATTACTAACTGTATATCCTTTGTTTGTAATAAATTGGAGATTTCATTATCAAAATCTTTAAGCACCCACTCTACTAGATCTATGGCAACCTCATTAATATTTTTATCTGACCATTCCACGAATGACATTTGATCAGCTGCTACTTGGGCAAATCCTCATACTATTATTACTCATTATAAATTGGATCTGGTCTTGAGGGGAAGAGCAGCTTTTGGTTCAACTGTGCTCAGAAACATCCTTCCTTAGAGTCCACCCAGGATTTCGGGTAGCTGAGGACTCTGTATCAGTGGTTGAGAAATGAATGAAACTTGATAACATCATAAAAGAAGTTATGTACTCACCATAATGTTCCATCTGTGTTGTCCATTTTCATTCTTTCTCAGCTCCCTACCCGCCAACCCCAACCTTTGTCATCATGGACTTCTGGAAGAACAAGATGTTATAGACACCATAATGTCTTGTATGGAGCTCCGGATATTGGTTTCCTTTGTCAGGAACATTATTCTAATATTTGTTACTTACGTTACCTACCAAACAAGATCTGAGGTATATTAGGGATTGGTGGATTCTGGGTAGGGAGGAGCTAAAGAATTTCAGTTGGCCACAAATTATAGTAATGGCCGAGCTGGATCTGACATTCAGATCCAAACTCAATGGTTGAAGAAGAATGAAAATGGACAACACAGATGGAACATTATGGTGAGTGCATAACTTCTTTTTAACCTTTAATGGAAGGAATTTGAAGATATTATGGGGGATGGGGGTGCATGTGCTGAGGTTTCAAGGTCCTGTAGACAAACTGCTCTGTTTTATTCTCTACAACAATTCAAATAGTGAAAAGGAACTAAAAAATTAAAATTCTAACCAAGATTTGCATAGTTATGACAAGACTACAGATGGAGAGAGATGAACAATTGTCCCAGAGTGAAAAAAGAGACATCACATCCATGTCCATAGCACTGGGTCAGGGTCATTCAAGTAACCACCTGCATGTGTGCTCTGCTTGCCTTCAGATTTGGGTTGTAAGTTTTTGACATTAATAGTTTTGAGCCTGATGAGAAACAATCAAAGCCCATGAGTCCTGTATCCTTTTTTGGAAAACAACTGGTGTGGAATCATAATGTTCCATGTGTGGAAGAGGGACTGGAAGTCATGGGTCTGCTTTGGGTGTTAGTGTAGATTAGCAGTAAGGATATGGGGTATGTTGGGATGTGAGCATGGACCATCCTTTAAAATTTTACTGTAGTGCATTTTCTATGGCTTAATTTATCTGTAAAGTGCAGATGGCTTGGGAGTGTTCAGATTATATTTAACTTTGAGTTGTTATAGAAGAGGATATGACCGGATTCAACGTGTGTAGAGGGACATAATTAGAAAGCGTGTAATGTTTGAATTGGTTGGCACAGGAAAGAAAGGATGGGAAGATAGGGAGTCATGGCAGTCTTAGCAGTCTTAAGTAGAAAAGTCTAAGGGTAGGGGGGCTGGTACTTCCTGTATGTTGACAGCAGTGTGACTTCTGTGCTCAAAAATAAATAAGGGGACACTGAAATACTGAGACTCTGCCCTAAACAAAACCACTTCAAATCTGAGCATGGCTAATTGCAAAGCCTTTTAAAGGGCTTACTCAGTTCTGGCCATGTTTCAAAGTAACCACTTTGTTTTTTTGAAAGATTGTAACCAGTACTAGGGGACACCAGAGTGTTGCAACCCAGAGGCCCGGTCCAGATGGATACTACATGTATGTCCCTAGTCCTTACACTATGGACCCCTGGAACATTGTGAGCATTGTGACCTGTTAAAGCATTCCATTCAAGATCCTAGCTCGGTAAAATGCTGAATGATGGGATCTTGCTGGTCTTTAATCCAGATATAAGCAGTAAAATCATACTGGACCGTGGTTGTAATTAAAAGTATTAAATATTACCAAAAACTGAAACTTGAAAAAGATTACCCAGGGTGTAGAAGGGGTTAGGGGGTTGATGGTTGGTGGTGAGCCGGATCTATTGCCAATGCATGGGGTGGGGTTGGGTGGAACAAGGTTCAGCTGTAAGTATGTCTTAGCAATCTTAATCCATGCTTGAACAATTGTATAGTGTGTGGGGAGTAGGGTAAAAATGGTCCGCTTAGTGAAAGTTTGATTCCTATTTAATTAGGTCATGTGGGAAAATTACCAGTAATGTAAATCTTCTGCATGATAAAAACAAGTATGTTAAATTTAATTTATGGGGGTTAACACCACATCCTGCTAGGGAGTCCTTACAGGTAATTAATTAACTCAGGGGGCCTGCAGGATCTAGCTAGTGGTGCCTGTGGAGAAATAAAAATGAGTGAGATATGAAGGGGGTGACCAGTCCTACTAAGGTACAAAGTAAGTATTTAGGTGGTCCTGAAATGGGAAGCATGACTCAAAAAATGTTTGGTGAGAGGGGATGAGGATGTGGGAATTTGTATTACGAGTGGCTTAGTAAATCAAGCAAACAAATTTAGCTTTTTTAAGCTTTGTTAAAAGTAAATATAGGAAAATTTTTAGGTCTTTGTTAATGATAATGATGACAGATGCTGGACATAATGATAAAAACACTAGACAATATAATTTCTAAATGTTAAGTCTTACCAGTTATTTCTGAAGAGCAATAAGCCTATGTTATGATGTGCTATTTCCTCAAATTCATTGTTTGCTTGATTTACTATACCATGTATATGTATATATGTATATACCTCTATTAGTATGCATGTATGTGCATGTATATACCTATATTTTATTTATTTTATTTTATTTATTTTACATTTGTTGACCGGGCTAGTCCAACTGGCTATATGTCCATTTTCAGTGGAGGCCCGGGGAGAAATATATGTGTATGTATCTACCTAAATGAGCTGGCGTGTGTATGCACATATATACGAGTATGTGTATATATGTATGTATATGCCTATATGAGCATGCGTGGGTTCCTATTACGTGATCAAAACTATAAAACTTTGAACACCACAAGATCGAACTTGTATGTTCGAAGTTTTATAATTTCAAACACAAAAAAAAAAAAAAAACAACGGACAGAATGTAACTACACCCCCCGCTCTTTAAATATACCAACTCCAAGATCGCACTACAGTGCAGTAAATCTGCACGGTAGTTCGATCTTGGATTTGGTATATATAAAGAGCGGAGGGTGTGGGGGTGCAGCGGGGCTTGCCCCCTGCTTACGATAGTTATTGAGATGGGTTTTTTTCTTTGTTTTATTTTTGTATTCGAATTGCTGAAACTTCGAACATTTGTGTTCGATGTTTTCGGGTTCGAAGTTTCAGCAATTCGATAACGCAATAGGAACCCGAGCATGCGTATATCTGTACATATACAATTATATGAGTATGCATGTAGATATAAAATCCAAAGCACAAGCAACAGAGCAGTCCCAAGGAAAAAACAAAGGCAGATGTAGAAATAAATAAATTTAATGCAGACCAGGATTAAGCGCTTTCGTAAACAAGTCACTTTATCAGAATCAAATCACTAAAAGCAACACCATACTTTTGGACCCCTCCCTAGAATCGCATGATACATAATTACCTCAATTGGATCTTCTTAAAGTACCATTATGCTATAAATGTTGAAACAAGCTACATCCATAAGTAAAAACATAATCCTCACACCAAAATTCATAAAACATGGTAGTCTAAACCCCAGCAAAACCTAAATTTTATATTACATTTAAAAAACAAAAATAGTGCGGCATATATCAAGGAACAATACATTTAATCAAATTGACAACTGGACCAGTTTTAAACAACATAAGACTCAAGCCTTAGTACACTGGCTATGGACAGTCCCTCATTTAAACCAGGGTGGTTGATAGCATCCAATTTGAGCTGCCAATGCAGTTCTCTCTCCTCTAAATTATCATTCCAAGGACCACCCCCTGGTATCTTGCAAAACTTGTTCAAGTACAAAAAATCAAAAACAATGACCAAGGAACTTCATGTGATGTTTGGCCAGGGCATTACTGCCATCCCCATTTTAATATCATTTTTGTGT
The DNA here is from genome assembly GCF_019279795.1 of Protopterus annectens. Lineage (NCBI taxonomy): Eukaryota > Metazoa > Chordata > Ceratodontiformes > Protopteridae > Protopterus > Protopterus annectens. The sequence continues at coordinate 555,432,988 of NC_056739.1, read as the reverse complement.
TTGTATATACGTTCCTTGCTTTTTCTCTTAGTTTTGCCAATGAAAAAACATTGGCACAATTGGCAGATGGCAGCATATACAACCCCAAAGCTATCACAGTTACAAAAACCTCTAGACCTGATAAACACCCTTTTTATAGTAATGTGATCACCCTCCAACATATCAGGGCAGTACCTACAATGGCCACATTTATATGTACCCACTCTCTTATTGCTACGGCCATATTCACAGTGTATGAGAGCATGTTCTAAAAAATTCTATATAGCCTTGCCCCTCCTAAACACCACTTTAATACCCTCATCCAGTTTGTCCTTAATTTCCCTAAAATGGGAAAACGTTAGCCAATTTCTAAACAAAATAGCCCTGATAAAAGAGGCTTGGTTACAATACTCAGTGACAAACACATGGTTTTTCATATTTGAATCACATAACCCCCATTTTGCCACTGGAACTGTGGTGTAATTAGAAGATATTAGTAGCACAATGTCCCCATCCATTCTTTTCCGTATAATATCTTCACAAATGGGGGAAAACAAAGTTTCCAGGTAACTCCTCTTGAGCAGCATATCTTTGAGTTCTTCACATTCAATTACCAGTTGAGAATGGGAGGACACCATTCTGCCCGCCCTCACAAACTGGCCTTTTATAATTCCCAATTTTTGATGTAAAGGGTGGTTGCTCCCAAAGTGGAGTAGGCTATTACTATATGTGGGTTTTCTATAAATGGTACTAGCCCACTTCCCACCTTCATGGTCCTTGGAAATGGTAACATCTAAGTAGTGAATATACTCATCATGGACTGTATGGGAAAACCTCAAGAAGGGAGGAGAAGCATTAATGAATTTAATAAACTCCTCAATGGCTGCCAAAGGCCCAACCCAAACGATAAAAATGTCATCCAGGAAATGCAGATACAACCTCCAGGGTTTAACTTCAAAGTGGTTGAACAAAATTTGTATTTCCCATTGTAATAAAACAATGTTAGCAAAAATGTGGGCACAAGAGGCCCCAATGGCTACCCCTTTGATTTGATGATAGTACTGCCCTTTTAGAAACACGAAATTGTATTTTAGAATCATTTCCATACAAAGAACTAAAACATTTACAGTATAATTATTAAATTCTATGTGCTCACATAAAAATTCATGAAACCACTCAAGCCCTAATTCGTGAGGTATCACATTAAATAGTTCCTTGACATCCACAGTTAAAAATAAACAATTTTTAGAAAATTCAACCTCCTTCAATTTTAATAAAAAATTCCAAGAGTCTTGGCAAATGTGGCCAAAGGGTTTTAAAACATCTTCTAACAATGTGTTTACATATACCCCAAGGGGGTGTGTCTTGGACTTACTAGCGCTCACTATGGGATGCATAGGTAGATCAGTGGTGGATTTGTGAATCTTCGGAATGCCAAAGATACAAGACACCATTGGATGTGAGACTTGTAGAAATTTATGAACCTCCAAGGTGATTTCACCTGTATCAACCATGTCCTGCAGGAAAAAAATCAATTCTCTGATACACTAAATTAATGTAATTTAAGGAAGTCTCCTCATACAAGTCACAGTTGTTTAAATGTCCCATCATTTTGTGTAGGTAGTCATCTTTATTCATGACAACCACCCCACCCCCTTTATCGGGCTTCATAACCCTTACCCTTTTTTTCTTGCCCAGTTCCATTAACAATTTGCATTCTTGTGGACTTAAATTGCCCTGACTAAAATGTTTATTTTTGTGTTTGATAAGAGATCTAAAATCCAACTCAACCATCTTCTCAAAAATAATTAAAGGCAAATGTAAAGGGGGGGGGGTTAAAGGTACTGCTGTTCAAGCGAAGCAGTTTGACCATCTAAGATCATTCCCAAATACAGCCTTCTTACAAATAATTTCATATCAATAAGAAGAGAGTCAATCTTAAAGTGCACCAAAGGTACAAATAATTCCCCTTTGCTAAGCAGCTCAGCATGTTCCACAGTACCCTTGTAATCACTGTAATTCAGTAATTTAAAGTCGACTGTATAATTGTGAACGAGTGTAAAACTATCCATAAAATTTCCACTGTGGTCTATATTCTCGTAAGCCACCAACATCTCCGCCACTGTGCATGATTGATGATCCTCTGTTGCTGCCATTTCAGACCCGAATTCTCCCTCCAGGAATTGTGTGAACTGTTATTCTGTTTTGCACTTTGGTTTCTTATCCGCTCCAATTTCTGTACCTGCTCCCCTGATGCTGGTCTAAAGGGAAGCCATTATCATCACAGTCGACATCGCTAGTCATGGAAGAACCTCCTTCCCTGATAGTAGCGTCATCTTCACTGATTTGGTTGGTAGATGGAGGTTTTGGGTACGCCCTGCCCTCGTCATACGCAACCCATTCCCTTTCGAACTTTTCTTTTCTAGCCCTTAAGGACAAGATCTCTTGATCAACTCTTTTGAAAATGTCTTTATATTCCCCACTATGATGTGGGAATAATAGGTCTTGATGTAATATATTATTCAGTCTCTTTCACATTGTATTTAATGATGCATTCAAGCAGCTCGCTGCCATGTCTATCAAACATGCTGAGCAGTTCAGCATAGAAAGGACTCCCAGCTTTGACTCCATTGGGAAACTTCCAGAGTCTGAGTCCTTTGGGAATCTGTTTTCCCAAAACACTTTCTTTAAGATAGACATTTTCTAATTGCAGCTTCCTACACTTGGTAATAGCTCTTTCAAAGGCTGACAATGTAGTGGAAAAAGAAGGGTGTTCTTTGTGGGTTGCATGATTGCCAAAGGATGCATTTAGATATGTTCATATGTAAATACCTATATGAGTATGCATGTATATAGGTTCATAGGTAGGTACTAGGCTATCTGCCCAAGGGTATTTATAAGCCTAGCCAGAGTGTGTCAGCTTTCGGTGCCCCATTGATTAATTAACTGATCCTCTGTCAAGCAGAGCCAATGAAGTGATCCCAGGGGGTGACTCGCAGTGACTTGGATTTCTTTAGGTGGAGCATGTCCATCAATTCTGAGCTGGACATGGCTTTGTAAGTCAGGCAGAGATCACCTCTGAGTAAGCGATATGCCACTGAGTACAGGCGGAGTTTTTTCAGTCGGGCTGCATAGGACATGTGTTTGAGACCAGTAATCCTCTTGGTGAGGTACTTTTGTGGTCTTTCCAGCTGTTGGAAGTGTCTTGTGAGGTACATCCCAAATGGGGCATTGTACTCTATGATGGGTCTAATGAGTGACAAGTAGAGGGGCACTACAACCATTTTATTTCTAGATGCGAACCCTTTAGTAATTAGATAGGCCACATAGAAGGATTTCCTAACTACTTTGGCAATATGATTGTCAAAGGAGAGATTACTATCTACCTGGGTCCCCAGATCTCTTATTACCTCTTCTGTATTAAGGGGGCTGCCGCCTATGTGGTAATTCATGGGTGTTTTGTTTTTCCCAAACAGGATGACTATGCATTTTTTTGGCATTTAGCTTGAGGCCATGACTCTGACACCAGGTGTTCATCTCAGAAAGGCCCTTTTGGAGGATGTCTGTATCAGCCGGAGAGTCAGTTATGGCTCCCAGTTTGCAGTCATCGGCAAACCTGGTTAGCCATAGTCCTCCTGTGATTGCCTGTACTTCTGAGAAGTATATGCCAAACAGTAGGGGTCCCAGGACCAAGCCTTGTCGGACATCACTTGTGACTGGTTTAGAGTTGGACCTGGAGTCAGCTATTCTTACCGTGTGAGTTCTGTCTGTAAGCCAGTTGGCAAACCATCTCGTGACATAGGGGTTTATGTTCAGGCTGGTGAGTTTTTCTGTAATACCCATGTGGGGAATGGTGTTGAAAGCCTTGGCGAGGTCAAGGTAGGCTGTGTGAACCACCTTTCCCTCATCTATGGCCTTGGTGACTGTCTCGAAGAAGTCAGCCAGGTTTAGTAGGCATGATCTGCCCTTAACAAAGCCGAACTGGGTCAGGTCAAGTGTTTGGTGGTTCCCAATGTCTTTGTTAATGAGTTCCATGATGATGCGCTCCATAGCCTTGCAGACCAGGCTAGTCAGGCTTATGGGGCGATAGTTACCAGGGTCAGTTGTGGCCCGTCCTTTGTGGAGAGGAATAACTGTTGCTGTGCACCATTCTATGGTCAAGTAGCCTGTGGAGAGGCTGAAGATGAACAGTGTGTTTAGGTGGGGGGTTAGTTCATTCTGTAATTCGTGCAAGATGCAGCCTGGGACACCATCTGGTCCCATTGACGATGTGTTTTTGGCTTTTGAAAGGGCTGTTTTCACCTGTGCATCTGTGACTTTTGGGACACTACACTTTTCCGGTATTGTTGTGGGCCCTTATGGAGGTGAGAGGGGGGTGAAGTTTGCACTGAATCTATCTGCCAGGATGTTGGCAATATCAGTAGGTTCAGTATATTTTGTGCTACTTTGCACTAGTTCAGTGCATATCTTAGATTCTTAACATTGCTAAAGAAGGCTTTGTGGTTATCTTTTGAATCCTTGGCTATTTTTCTTTCAAAGTTAGCCTTGGATGATTTCATGAGGGACCTCAGTTTCTTACTGATACTGATCAAGGATGTCTTTCCTTCTTGGGATTTGCTTTTTTTCTGAACTAGTTTCCTCCTTCTATTGTATAGCCTGTTTATTGCAGGGGTCCACCAATTTGGTTTCCTTCTCTTAGAGGAGTGAGTGTTGGTTTTGCTAGGGATGGCACAATCCATGCATCCTTGTAGGTGCTCATAGAGTGCATTTGTAAAGGTTTCTGCATCTTGGGCAGCATTATCCTTTAGCATGGGGGCTGTGAATCTTACCACCCCTGTCTTAAGTAAGGTGAAGTTTGCTTTAGAAAAGTTTTTTACTGTGGTTTCCTTAGTTGGGGTTGGTGGAGGGTGTGGACATCCAGAGTGATTAGTTTATGGTCTGATCTAACCAGTGACGGGTTGACCTCCGGTATGTAACACCTGTCGCCCATGTTGGTAATAACCAGGTCCAATATGTTTTCACCTCTGATGGGGGAGTTTACCAGCTGATCCAGGGTGTTTGAGTTGATGAATTCCAGGAAGCGCTGGGCCTGGGAATTTGTACTCGACTAGTTTTCCCAGTGAATGGTAGGGTAATTGAAATCACCCAATATCAGGGTGTTTGGTAGGACCTTCATGTTTTCCAGTGTCTCCAGAAAGGTGGAGTGGTGGTCCTGGGTCATGGAGGGTGATCTGTAGCAGGTCACAATTTGCATTGCAGATTTGCCCGATGCTAGTTGAACATAGATGATCTCAGAGGTATCATGCTACGCCACTAACCTGGAGGTGTAGGTATCCTTGATGAATAATGATACACCCCCTCCTTTTGTGTTTCGGTCCATGTTCTGTGGCCAAAATGTGTGGTATGAGTTGTAGCCTGGTAGTTCTGGGGTGCTCTCTGGAGCCTTGAACCAGGTTTCAGTTACTGCACAGATATCAACATTCTCCATACTGAGGAGTGCTTTGAGCGCGTGCATTTTGAAATTTAAACTCCTGGCATTGAGTAGCATAACCCTCAGTTTTTTTGTTAATTGTGCTGTTTACGGAGGTGGGTTTGACTTTTGAGCCTTGCCTAAAAAAGGCACTATAGGGGCAGCAAGAGCCTTGGCCAGTATTCGAAAGCCTAGGGGTGACAGGTGCAAGCCATCTCTTGTGAAGCAACGAGGCTTGTTGAGCATGTCGTCCCAGGCTGACAGACACTCAATCCCCTTTGAATGACACCAGAAGCTTAGCCAATTGTTGAAATTTATCATATTTTCTTTATACTGAGGTATCATTCTTGGAGAGGGCAGGATGCTACTCAGGGTCATGGTTATACCAGCCTGGGCTACATGATCTTAGAGTTCTTCCATGTCTGTTTTCATGTAGTCCAGGGAGGTACGTCTCATGTCATTCACACCAACATGAACAATGACAGAGTCATATTTGTACTTGTTCCAGAGTGACCTGAGTGCTTGTGTTATGTGGCGGATTCTGGCTCCCAACAGGCAGCGAACAGTAACCTTCTGCTTGTCCAGCCTAGTGAGTGGGACGTCAGTGTGCCTGACTTTAGAGTCACCTATTACAAGTGTGTTAGGTATGTTATTTCACCTTTAGGGCTGTGATTGTGCGGCACACTGATTTTGTGTTTTATGTGTTGTCTAGTTTGTGACGGGAAGTGCAGGTTGTTTGGGTGTCTGCTTTGGAGGTCTCTGATGCTTTTGCAGGTTTTTATTTAGAGCCTCCGGGTATAATTTTGTGTATTTATGTGTAGTTTTGCCAGTGCTCTTTTAGTAGTTCTGTGTACAGCTAGTGTTGTGGTGCAAGTGTTAACCTTCTCCTCTTGACTGTCTGTTCCAGTCTTGGGTGAGACAGCTTAGCTTCCAGTTTGTCTGTATAATTGCATCTCTCGCATATGTTAGTGTTTTGTGGTAGGAGGAGAGGGCTGTCTGTGTACATGAGGCAGTTGTAACATTGCCTCAGGATACCCAGATTCACCAGCTGGACTGGAGAGTGCACCTGAAGTTGCCCTTTGGTCATGCCTGAATAGTAGGGTGAGCTGCTTAGTCGCTTTGTTGGTGAGGGGTGAATAAAGAGCCTTGCCCTGCTGGGCAGTCAGTGTCAGGGTATATTAGTGCTTGCTATTAGGTCTGAGCAAGTGCTGGGCTGTAAGATGCTTTTTGAGTGCTTAGGTTGAGAGTTAGACTAGTTTCAAAGGAAAAACTGAAGAGGAGATTTAGTGGAGCTGGGAATAATTTAACCGTAGCTAACCGGCACTGCCTGGTGTGCAAAACCGTGCAAACGCGGTTTTTATAGTAGGGAAATGAAAGAGATAGAAATTAGCCCAAAATGGCCAATAAACTACTAACTTCTGGGCTGGAACCACTCCTCCAGGAACAGATAGGTTGCTCAAAGGTCCCCTCTCTCACAGGTGAACAGAGAAACTTCCTTCTATCCAAGTAAGGTATAGGCAACTCAGTATCACAGCCCTGAATTCAGCACTAGCCTGAAAACTGGACTATACTAGCTGAGAAAGGCGGGAAACAAGGAATTTTTTCTTTTTTTTTAAAAAGATAAGGCGAAAACAGTAAAAAATACTCTTAAAACAGCTTTAAACATATACAAACTATCAGAAAAAGTTATCACACTTTAGTGTGTAGCCTACAACA
>NC_056739.1:555413323-555423323 GCF_019279795.1 Protopterus annectens | reverse complement strand
GTAAAACTCTTTCTCAATGTATAAAATCATCAGCAAAACATGCCATTTTTAAAAAAAACAATTCAGCCAATCTGCTCACATAATTAATTAGCATAGTTAACTGAATTAAAATGCTCTATCTCTTAAATATATACCCATTTAAATACATACAATAATATATATAAACACATATATATGATATAAACTAATGCATACATTAGATAAAATACTTAAACGAATTCATGTCTTTCTTTTAAAAAGGGTTTAATACTAGTGGTAGATTTAAGTCCTGGGTGATGGTCTGCACGAAAGAAATTAATCCATTTATATTCCATTAGCTCAGTTCTATTCAGTAAATCACCACCTTTAGGATTCTGATAAATAACTTGTAAAATTCTAAACTTAAATAACACATAACCCACTACACCCCCCCCTACTAATATATTCTAACTCCGAGATCGCACTACAGTGGGTATATGGATTAATTTCCAATCCCCACTGCACCGCAATCTCCATGCAGATAGTCTAATACACTTCTGTGAATGCACTACAGCATTCACATAAGTGTATTCGACTATCCCATCCATTTATGTTTTGTGTACGATATTCTAATTGCTGCCGACAGAATGTTGTTTGCACAAACCATAATAAGTGTATATATTTATATATATATATATATATATATATATATATATATATATATATATATATATATATATGGATCTACCTGACTACATTGACACGTCATAACACCGACAATGACTTAGAAGATCGACAAGTCAGAAGACCGACGGAGGAAAACACCAACGCTGAGAACACTGAGATGGGGAAAGGATGTGTAAGTATGCGGTAGTGATGGCCGTTAGGGTGTGAGTAAGGTAAGTGTGTGATGCTGGCGGTCTGTAGGGATAGGGGTGGGATAAGTGAGTTAGGGTTAGGGCGCGGGTTAGGTAAGGGTGCAGTAGTGATATTTTTTGGGTTAGGGGCGGGTTAAGTGAGTTAGTGTTAGGGCGCGGGTTAGGTGAGTGTGCGATAGTGATGGACCTTAGGGTTAGGGTTTCGGTTAGGGTAGTAGATAGTTGTGTATGTAAGGGTTAGTGTTGGTTTGTGAGGATTATGGTGTGCTTGTGTTGTGTGTGTTTGGATTTGGACAGGGGATTTGTTTTGTTTGTTGTTATGATGTGTCGAGTGTATGAGGTGTCGTGTTTGTGAACTGTCGATTATATGGTGTTGGTGAAGTTGTTGTCGGTGTTGTGAAGTGTCGATGTAGTCAGGTAGATCCATATATATATATATATATAGATATATATATATATATATATATATCTATATATATATATATATATATATAGATATATACCTGTATGAGTATGTGTGTATATGTACATATGTATGTATATACCTATATAATGTGTGTTTCTGTAAGTATATATCTATATGAGTATGTATATAAATATATAAATAAATATATATATATATATATGTATATATATATATCTATATATATATATATATATATATATATATATATATATCCAGCTACACATATATCTATTTATATATATATATATATATATATATATATATATAGAGAGAGAGAGAGAGAGAGAGTACAGTTTTGTACCTACTATAAATGTAGATGTTCGAGTGTTCACCCTGCTGCAGTCATCACACTTGGGTTATCCTGTCGTCAGGCGGTCCCACAGTCGGCTGGATTTCCAAAGCCTTGGTCCGACGTCAGTTGTTGTCGCCTCATCCCTGATGTCAGTGCGCCAGGGGAACATATATTGCAACTGACGCCATTTTCTTCAGTCTTTCTTGCCACATGGTGCCCGAAGCAGAAGCAGTTCGCAAGTGCCGGTCGGTCGACTCCTGAGATTTTCAAATTCGAATTTCAGACCAAAGTCTTCTATAAAGCTAAGTACCCCATTGGGGAAATTTTTCTTGCCTCAGACCGATGTCAGAAAAAGTTAACAATTGTATTTCTTGTGGGAAGCAAATACCTCATAAGGATTTTCATTCTTATTGCATACCCTGCCTAGGCCCTGACCACGACATCACTTCTTGTCGTTTTTGTGCTAGATTTAATAAACGTACTATTAAAAGATGATTTGATTTCGCACGACACTTTTTTGGCAGAAAATTTAACTATAACATGCCGTTGGAGCTACCGACTACCGGCGTGCCCAAAAAACGCAGGGATAAAGACCGACAGCCCAGGCCTAAGCCCGATTCCGAGGCCTCGGTTGATCCGGTCTCTGGTCCTTCGGTTATCAGTGAGGCTCTGATGCAACCTCTGACTACCGCACTTGAGGAACCCAAGACCGCTACGGATATTTTGACGGAATGTACTAGGCCGACGCAGCCTTTTACTTCAGGCCCTACCGACAACTTACCTCCCAAGGATGTCGGTACTTCTGAAACACCATCGCCTTCTGAAGGTGTTTTCAGACCAATGACTCTAACAGTCAAATTGTTTTCCAAATCGAAGACTCCTTCCAAATCGAAAAAGGCTTCACTTCAGTCTCTTGTTCAAGGCCTTATGCCTAAGAAACAGATGCTCAAGATGGCTGAAGATCTGATTTCTCTTATCAGGGGTTCTCAGCCTCCTCCTGACAAAAGGCCTGGACAGGAGGACAAATCAGCTTCCTCTGAACAATTGTCTATTTCTTCGGATTCCTCTGAAGACTAAGACTATTCCTTCTCTCCTTATGAAGATTCTGATGCTGAAGACTCTATTAACTCAGCTTCCCCTCCAGAAGACTACTCTTTTGGGGAAACTTTACACACTATGAGGGAACATTTTCACTGGGAAGGTCAGGATTACTCCGATTCCAAGAAAAGGCTCAGAGAGTTTCTTTTACTCCCCCAACACAGACCTCTAGCCATCCCTCCTGTTTTGGACATTGTGGATGATGTCTATTTAGAATCCAGTTTCAAACCTGACTCTCTGCCTCCTGCCCCGGCCAAGCCTGACAGATACTACAGAGTACCTGATTCCCATAAATTTCTTTACAAAAGCCCAGTAGCTGACCCAGAGACTATCTCCCAGGGTCCCAAGGGGGCTAAGGCTTCCATGGCTAAAAATCAAGTACCTTCTGAAAGGGATTCAAGAGCACTAGACAGATGGGGGAAAAAAGTTTACACATCAGCCACTTTAGCATGAGAGCTCTAAACTGTCAATTTCATACACTCAAGTATCAGCAATTTCTGATCTCTCAGTTAAAACAAAAGATAACAACCCTTTCTCAACAAACTGAATTGAAAGAAGTACAGGATTTGTTGCACGCCACCGAGCAGGTGGGCAAACATACCTTACAGTGTGGGTTTGATTCTTTGGAGGCCTCTTGCAGAGCAGCTGTCACTGGATCAGTTATACGTAGGCATGCCTGGTTAAAGGAACAAAGTCTGCCTGAACATGTTAAAGCAAAATTACTAGATGCTCCCTTGCAGCAGGATGTTCTTTTTAGTGTTAAAGCAGGAGACGTTTAAAAGAAAATGGAAGATAAGGCAAAATCAATGTAGACAGTCAAAGATTTCCTACAGGTACAACCCCCACGCTTCAGCAGAAACTGGCCGACCAAAAATTGGTCCTTTCCAGCCACTGACAGGCCTCAGGGGGGTAAATACAGGTGCCCAAGGGGCAGAGGACAATCACAAGCTCAGTATAAACCTCGCCAATGGGCCACTCCAACCCAGAAGGGAGAAGACAGGTCTCAAACCACCAGAAAGCAAACTCAATGACTTGCACCTCAGCTGGCCAAACAAAGCTCTTTTGTCAGCCCCCCTAGGGGGAAAACTAGCACTATTTGTAGACAACTGGCACATGGTCACAAAGGACAAATGGGTCCTAGACATAATTTTACGAGGATACAGATTCCACTTTCACACCTTGCCAATAAAAAGAGGAATGCCAAACCTGCCACAAAATCAAAGGGCAGAGGCTCAAAAACAAATTACAGCTCTCATGGCCATGAGAGCCACTCAAAGGGTACCAACTCAAGAGCAAGGCCAAGGATTTTACTCAAGACTCTTCCTAGTACCTAGGAAAGAAAATGCTTGGAGACCAATTCTGGACCTTTCAATACTAAACACTTACTTACAAGTTCCCAAATTCAAGATGCTAACACTACAGTAGCTACTTCCCATGTTGGGCAAGGAAGCATGGCTGGTAACGTTGGACCTCAAGGAGGCATACCTGCATGTCCCTATCAGACAAAGTTGCAGAAGATACCTCCGTTTCATTGCAGGTTCGACCCATTATCAATTCTCTGCACTGCCCTTTGGCTTATCCACTGCTCCCAAAGTATTTACAAAATGCCTGGCACCAGTAATTGCATACTGCAGACAAAGAGGAATTCAAATATATCCATACCTGGACGACTGCCTCATCCAAGCAGAAAGAAAAGACATTCTCATACAACATCTGGCTTTTGTGAAGCATTTACTAAATTGTCTGGGGTACACAGTAAATGAAAAGAAGTCAAAACTAGTACCCTCACAAAAAATGACATTCCTGGGTGCCAGCTTGAACACAACGGCCCAGAAGGCTTATCTTACACCAGACAAGCAATTACAACTGACTCAATATTTCAAGACAATGGCAATAAAGACCCAATTAACTGCAAGAAAAATTCTACAGGCTTTGGGCTTCATGGCATTTTGCATTCTGATAATACCATTTGCAAAACTGCATATGAGGAAATTACAATGGTACTTAAAAAGCGTATGGTCTCAACACAGCCACAACGTGGACACAGTGATATCTCTCATTCCCTGCCATCAACAGGAATTTCTATGGTGGGCACAGGCATGTCACCTCAACAAGGGTCAGCCTTTCACCTTGCCCCTACCCAGACAAACTATCACAACAGATGTGTCAGACTATGCCTGGGGGGCAATGGCAGGGCAATGCATTCAAGGCCTATGGACTGCAGAACAAAAAAAACTGCACATAAACCAAAAAGAGATGCTAGCTGTACAGAAAGCTCTGACAGCCTTCAAGGATCTACTACAGCCTGGACAACTGGCAATAAAGACGGACAACACCACAGTAATGTGGTACATAAACAAACAAGGGGGCACACATTCCTACCCTCTTTGCAGGCAAGCAATGATCTTATGGAACACAGCTCTGACCTACCAAGTCCAGTTACAAGCTCACTTCCTGCCAGGACAGAAAAACACATTGGCAGACGACCTAAGCAGAAACATCAAGGATCCCCACGAGTGGAAGCTAGACCCACAAATATTTGCAATGATAACTCAAAGATGGGGCCAACCAAATATAGACCTGTTTGCCAGTCCTCAAAACTACCAGCTGGCAAAATATTGTACAAGAACATTCCACCATCAAGCTTGGAAAGTGGATGCTCTCTCCTTCAGTTGGAAAAACCTGACAACATATGCCTTTCCTCCATTACCTCTTCTCACAAAGGTACTTTTGAAGGTCAAAAAGGAGAAACCTTGAATGATTCTCATAGCCCCAGACTGGCCAAGCCAGCACTGGTACCCGCTATTGAAGAATATGGCTCACAGCCCACCATGGATATTGCCTCAAATACCTCATTTGCTCACACAGCAAGACAAGCAGATTCTACACAGCCAGATCAAAACCTTAAACCTGGCTGCATGGCAAATCAATTAAGCAGCCAACCAGCCCCTTTATCACAAGCAGTACTGGATGTAATTCTAGAAGCCAGGAGGCCAAGCACCAGGAAGGCTTACTCGGACAAATGGAAAAGGTTTTCGGCTTGGAACCAAGCTAAAGGCCAAGACACAACTCAGCCTCATATGCCTCACATTCTGCAGTATTTAGCTGAGATGTTGCATAAAGGACTTTCCTTCTCCTCAATTAAAATCCATGCTTCAGCTATTTCAGCTCACTACGACATGAATCCACCTTTATTTTCAAACCCACTCCTAAGGCAGTTCCTCAGAGGGGCAAAAAACATTAGACCACCTAGAAGAGCTCCTGCACCAACATGGGACCTCAACTTTGTTCTGGAAAAACTAACATTTCCTCCCTTTGAACCAGCTTTTTCTGCAGACCTTCAGTTCCTATCTTGGAAGACTGCTCTGCTCCTGGCAATAACTTCTGCTAGGAGAGTTTCAGAATTACAGGCACTTATGGCAGTGGAACCTTTCCTCATTTTTCATCAAGACAGAGTTTCTCTACGAACTAATCCTTCCTTCATGCCTAAGGTAGTTTCCAGTGTAGCTTTAAATCAAACCATCCATCTACCCACTTTCTTCCCCAATCCACAGAACAAAGGTGAGAGACTCCTACATTCCTTGGACATTCACAGGCAGCTTCGATATTACTTGGATAAAACTAAGGTTTCAGAAAAACTGACCAGCTCTTTGTTTCCTATGCTACAGCTTCTCAAGGGAGGGCCATTTCCAAGCAAACCATTTCTAAATGGATAGGCCATTGCATACGATTCTGCTATACCCATCATGGGAAACCAGTTCCTCCTACCATTAGATCCCACTCTACCAGAGCAACAGCTACCTCTACTGCCTTTCTCAGGGGGGTTCCTACCAAGGAAATTTTAGAAGCTGCAATTTGGAGTTCTGTACACACCTTCACCAAACATTATCACTTACCTCTTTATTCTAAGTCCAGGGCTGGTTTCGCCACTGCAGTTATGCAGGGCCTCATTGCCTCCTCTAACCCTCTATAATGCCTACCTACCCTACCTTAGCTTTGGGACTCAACCCAAGTGTGTTGACTGCAGCAGGGTAACACGATGAACATAGTACAGTTTTGTACCTACCATAAATGTAGATGTTCGAGTGTTCACCCTGCTGCAGTCCAGGTTACCCTCCCTCCAACCCCTCTGATCTACTGGCTAAATCTTTGCTATGCCTTACTGATGTATTTGCTTATAGCTGAAGGGTTTTTTGTGTCTGTACAGTGTTCTCACTTTTTGGTACTAATTGAGGAATCCGAAAAAATAGACAGTTGTTCAGAGGAAGCTGATTCGTCCTCCTGTCTAGGCCTTTTGTCAGGAGGAGGCTGAGAACCCCTGATAAGAGAAATCAGATCTTCAGCCATCTTGAGCATCTGTTTCTTAGGCATAGGGCCTTGAACAGGAGACTGAAGTGAAGCCTTTTTCGATTTGGAAGGAGTCTTCGATTTGGAAAACGATTTGACTGTAAGAGTCGCCAGTCTGAAAACGCCTTCAGAAGGCGATGGTGTTTCAGAAGTACCGACATCCTTGGGAGGTAAGTCGTCGGTAGGGCCTGAAGTAAAAGGCTGCATCGGCCTAGTGCATTCCGTCAAAATATCCATAGCGGTCTCGGGTTCCTCAAGTGCGGTAGTCAGAGGTTGCGTCGGAGCCTCACTGATAACTGAAGGACCGGAGACCGGATCAACTGAGGCCTCGGAATCGGGCTTAGGCCTGAGCTGTCGGTCTTTATCCCTGCATTTTTTGGGCACGCCGGTAGTCGGTATCTCTGACGGCATGTTATAGTTAAATTTTCTGCCAAAAAAGTGTTGTGCGAAATCAAAACGTCTTTTAATAGTATGTTTATTAAATCTAGCACAAAAATGACAAGAAATGACGTCGTGGTCAGGGCCTAGGCAGGGTATGCAATAAGAATGAAAATCCTTATGAGGTATTTGCTTCCCACAAGAAATACAATTGTTAACTTTTTCTGACATTGGTCTGAGGCAAGAAAAGTTTCCCCAACAGGGTACTTAGCTTTATAGAACACTTCGGTCTGAAATTCGAATTCGAAAATCTCAGGAGTCGACCGACCGGCACTTGCGAACTGCTTCTGCTTCGGGCACCGCGCGGCAAGAAAGACTGAAGAAAATGGCGTCAGTTGCAATATATGTACCCCTGGCACACTGACATCAGGGAATGAGGCGACAGCAACCGACATCGGACCAAGACTTTGGAAATCCGGCCGACTGCGGGACCGCCTGACGACAGGATAACCCAAGTGTGATGACTGCAGCAGGGTAACACGATGAACATATATGGCTCTACTTTCAAATCTCGAAATACTGAAATACCGCATTTCCATATCTTGAGATGACAATCACAAAAATCCAGTTGTTCGAAAATGCAAAATAATAAATCTGAGAATGCCAAATGTGTAGTAGGTGTGGTGTGGTCTTTTGTGTGGTCTTTTGTGAACTTTATGCTGTCCCTTTAAGGTGTAGTGGTTTCTGGGATGTAGATATGGCGGCTAATGTGTGGTTATGTGTGGAAGCTTCAGGTAGGTGTGTAGTATTAAGGGTTTTGGATAGAAATGTTTTATGTTTTAATTTGTTGGGAAGTTTTAGGAGTAGTTTGGGGTAGGTAGGGTACAGTTTGTATGTGTCAGTTTTGAAAGTGGTGATATTTGCAGATGTGTAGTGTGTGTGTTTCCAACGGGTATGGCTTTGGAAGTTTGCAATGAAAGTGTAGGGCACGTAACGGTAGGTTTGTTGTAGTATGAACTCAGAGTTAATAGTTATGATTAGTGAGGGTGTGGGGGGGGGGTTTGTTGGTGTGATTTGTGAAGGTGTAGGGAGGGATCGTGTTTGTATTTTATTTTTATGATGGAGGATACAACAGCAAACAGAATGTCTCATACTGAAAATATGGTATTATGAATGTTCACTATAGTGACGTTCAGTTTCGTACCATATTTCTCCATAAATAAGACCTAGCATAGTTTTCCATAGTGGTCATGATATAAGCTCTACCACAAAAATAAGCCCCAGTTAAGATCATCAACAACACACAACAGACGTGTTGAATTATAAAATAATATTATTGACACCTGTTGACTGAGGTTATCATACTCTGCTCACCATTTTCAGACCATTCGGACACCCAACTTCTTCTCTTTGCAGAAAGTCATAAGATTCTTTCCCCGGGAGTCCTCCATGATTCTTACTGTAACCCTAATCCTCACTCACACTTGACGTTTGAAATCCTTGGCCCATACACATTAGCAAGTGTACTAAGTACAGACAACGCACATAAAACATGAGGA
Organism: Protopterus annectens; assembly: GCF_019279795.1. NCBI lineage: Eukaryota > Metazoa > Chordata > Ceratodontiformes > Protopteridae > Protopterus > Protopterus annectens. The sequence continues at coordinate 555,414,347 of NC_056739.1, read as the reverse complement.
CTTGATAACGAATGGTTGTGGTTGTGTCTTCTTAAGTGTCATAATTTTTGTTGCCACTCCTGTCTCGTAAGTGTTCAATTAACCCCCCCAGACAAGATGAGTGCAAAATGAAAGAGCTATTACATCAAGTAGAAGAAAGGAATCATGGAGGACTCCTGGGAAAAGAATCTGATGGCTTTCTGCAAAGAGAAAAAGTTGGATCTCTGAATGGTCCAAAAATGGCAGACAGAGTATGATAACCTCAGTCAACAGGTGGACGAGGGAAATGCTAAAAAGTGCAAGTATGGATCAGGTCGGCAACCATTATTTCCTGAGCTGGAAGACATCAATTGTGAATGGATTGCTAACAGGAGAGCAAAGGCTTTGGTTCTGCCCAGGGCTAATATTCAAGCATTTGCCCTTGCAATGACATCACAGTTAGAAATATTCCCAGAAGAATTCAAAGCATCACAACATTGGCTGGATGGCTTCCTTCAATGATATGAACTGTCTCTGAAGATTAACAACACTGTTCAAGCTGGAAGATACTGAAGTTATTAAACGTGCACTTGCATTCAAGTCCTTTGTTGATAGCATTGACTTTTCTAAATACCAACTCTCCAACGTGATTGCTATGGATGAAACTGCAGTGTTTATGGGCCAAGGATCTCAAACAACAATTAATCATAGGGGTGCCTCATCAATCTACATTCCCTCCACTGGTTACGAAAGTGCATGTGTTACCTGTTTTTTGGCAATTCGTCTAGATGGAAAGAAAACCCCCATCTCTAATCATTAGTAATTGCAAGAAAGATAAGACTGAACATGTTTCAGGCATTTACATTCTTGAAACCAAAAAGTCTAGTGCACACAAGCAGTTATAAGGAAGTGGGTTGATGTAATGCTGCCACTTGCTTTGTGAGGTGATGAAAGTGGTCTGCTAGTCTGGGATTCAGCCAGCACTCACTGCACTAAAGACATGAAGAACTTCTTTGCACAGAGAAGAACAGATCAAATAATGATTCCGGCAGGAATGACTGCCTAT